>NC_056004.1:22310805-22612722 GCF_018446385.1 Zingiber officinale
TTGAAGATGTCCTTGATCCTCACATGTAGCTGAGTTTTCATTTCTCCATTTTGTATTTTAATGTTAAATAAAGAATTTAGAAAAAGATTTTGTTTTGTTACCTTTGCATCACTGGTACCCTCGTGCAGCTCGATCAGCTTGTCCCATAACTCTTTTGCATTCTCGAACAATCCAACTTGGTTGAATTCTTCTTGGGTTAGTTCACATTGAAGGGTGTTCAGGGATTTTGAATCAACTTGGGCTTGTTTCTTCATTTCTAGGTTCTATTTTTTTGGGTCAAGTAGAATCCCAGTTGCTTCATCTTTAGCAACCTTATACCCTTGTCATATGCTAAACCACTAGTCAATGTCTATTTTCAAGTACACCTCTATTCTTCTTTTCCAGTAAGGGAAATTGTTCTGGCTGAAAAGTGGAGGACGAACAGTATTATATCCTTCACCTTGGGCCATTTGGATCAGCACTTGCACACAAGAAGATAAAAGGGAAGAGTTGTCAAGACTAGGTTTTAGATTAGTAGTGTGGGAGAACAAAATGAGATTAAAGCTCAATGGTGTTGCACCACTTTTGAGAAAAATCAAAATGAAAATCTTATCCGAAGAGGTGATTGCGCCAATTTTGATTAGGTCAAAAAACTAAAATTCGAAAAAGATCGAAAAAAATTCCCCTACTTGATTGGTGGTTGTACCAATTCACAGCAAACTTGGATCTAATACCACTTGTAGGATCGTAGGCACATGAGAGAGGGGGGTGAATCATGCGTATTTTAAAATCTTTTCTTTTTCATCCCTTTTTAATTTAAAAACAAAGTTCGCAGTGGAATAAAACAAAAATGAAAATGAAAAGAAAACACTAGAACGTGATCGATTTACTTGGTTCGGAGCCTTCGGCAACTCCTACTCCAAGACCCAGATCTCTCAAACCTATTTATGGGCAATCCACTAAATTCTCTTCCAGAAATGCTGAAAGAGTAATTGAATACAAAGAAACAAATAGGAAAGTGAAATAACCCTACACTTCCCTTTTGCAAGTATGTAAAGTAAACACAAATTGAAAAGTCGTTACCAACATAAAGATGTCGAAATGAAAGCGCTCGTGTATTGGTGTCGGTCCGTCTGTAATAGTCGGGCATAGCAGTGTCATAGTAGAGCAACAGCACAAAGTCAGAGTAGCCAGAACGTCGAATGATTGCGTAGAAGAGTTGTATTGAATGTTGTACATGAATGCTTGGCCGAACCTTCTTTTTATAGATGATCTAAGGTGCCTCCTTCCCTTGGGCCTCCGGTTGATTTGATCTTCACTAAAGACAATGGTTCTTATCCATGTGGAGGTGCCTCCTTCCTATTGGGGGTGCCTCAGTTCGCCAAGGCTCTATCCTTCGCGGTCGCAAGCCTTATCCACGTTAGAAAGAGCCTTCTTCCTCCTGAGGTGCCTCCACGCCTTCTATACTGAGGCGCCTCCTTACCATTGAGGCGCCTCCATGCCTCCAGTGCAGAGACTTTGGCCACCTGCTCTGAGGTGCCTCCAATCCATCCGATGCACCTCGAATGAACTGTGTCATAGGATTCTTTTGCTTTTAACTCCTATAGAGACATGTTAGTGCATAAAAAAATAATAGACCCTGCAAAATAGAGTTAGCACAATTTATAAGTATTATTAATTAGATCATGTCCTCTAGATGAGGATGTAATCTTAGTCTCAACTTAGACTTTCAAAATGGATCTAAGCTGGACCAGCGCCTAAAGTCCCTAACTATGACTCATCTTCACTGGATCACTCTCCTCCAGTGATTTACCTTTACTTACAATGCAGAATTACTTGACTCTTATTTGACACACCAAGTCTTCCTACCAGCTGTTAGGTCTCGCAAACCCAGCCGGACTTTCCTCCAGATATTGGGTCACTCCTTGACCTATCTGGACTTTCCACCAGCTATCAAGTCCAGCACGTCAGGTTTTCTAGACCCGTTACATCCTACACATTTGGTAAAAGCATTAAACAACACATTACCTAACTTTAGCCATTTGTCATTCATTAAAACCTAAGTTTGATCATTGTTACTTATTGCACCAACAAAATTTTTCACGTTCCCTCGGACTTGGGTTGATGCACTTTAGTTAAGAAATAGGCTAAGGCTTGGGCCTTGATGGTCGTTCGAGGCTGATACTATATATCATATCGCTCATCTCCTTAGTCCAATTAATGAGTTGGCCGACTTCTTTAGGGTTAGTTAGTGTTGGTCCCTTGGTGATCGACTAGAGGGGGCGGGGGGTGAATAGCTAGCATAATAAAAATAAACAAAATCTCCTTTCTCGATCTTATAAATCAATTAGAATATACACTTGCATAAAAGAAATAAGAGACTGGTTAAAAAGAAGAGATACAAAAGGGTTACTTGGTTTACAATCAGGGGATTACTAATCCAAGGAAGTCGAAGCTCACTAAACAATCTCCTTTAGGTGGAGAAGCCTCTTATGGCAGTTGAAGCACTTAATTACAGAACAAAACTAAAGAGGAACCATTTACAAGTGTTGTTTTGATATACTGGGATCAGGACTATATTTATAGCAATAGTCGGGGTAGCTGGACGGGTTTGAGGCGCCAAGAGAGGGATAAAACTTTATCCCCATAACAAAGGAACATGCCACGTTACGTTTGGCTGAGATTTTAGGTCCCGACGGTCGAAGGGGTTCCGGGCGTCCGGACCAAAAAGTCAACATTTTGTTGACTTTTGGTTCCGGTCTACCGCCCTGGTTCCACTCGCATTGGTCTGGGTCTTCCGCTCCAGTTCCACTTGTTTGGGTAATTTTGACCATCCAGAATAGGGCTCACCCGAACCTATTATCTGCCCTTCAAGCAGTCTTCCACTCTGGCTTCTTGTCCATCGAAAATGTCGCGCGCTTCCTTCTTGTCCGCCAATATATTTTTCCGTAGCGTCTCATCCCTCGGATGCACCAAGCCCATCGGCTCTCTCCCGTGTCATCCTTCTCACTAGCTGTGTCTTTTGCTCGACTTCCTGTGCTCCTAAGTTCCTGCACACTTAGACACAAGCCATTAAAATAACAAAAGAACCTAACTTGACTTGGTTGATCACATCAAAATCATCATGTGGTACTTACAATCTCTCCCTTTTTGATGTGGATCAACCCAAATTAAGTTAGGGTAAACCAAGAAATAAATAGTAATAGAAATAGCAAGTACATATTTTGCATATAAGAAAAACATGTGCAAAAATAAAAAAATGTACCTTCCCCCTAGACTTAGTCTCTAGTTCTCCCCCTTTAATCACATTAAAATGGGGTAGTTTATGTAAAATCTAAGAATAAAAGTAGGAAGTTTTTAAGTTTTTGAAAATCTAAAATTTTCAATTTCTACACCATGTTTGGAAACTTAAAAAAACTTTCAGTTTTTTTTAAAAAATTAATTTTAAAAAAATTCCCTTAGATAGAGAAAATGATAAAGTTCCAAAAAAAATAAATTTTGCAGAAAAATCGCATTGCAAGACCAATTTAAGTGAAAGCATTAAATAATTTTATAATAGTTAAATGCTTTAACAGTTAGTCAATTAAATATTCATTTCAGTAATTGGTTTTCAGGCTGTGATGAGACACTAGACCTTCTTGGTTATCGGAATAACAACCACTTCTAGACAAAGTCTCTTAAAGAAATTAAATATTTAATTTTCTTTCTGAAAACCCTTGGTCTAACTTTCAAAATTTTAAAAATATGGACAAAATGATAATTTTAACTTATGATTTTGGAACCCAAAATAGATTTCTTCCAGATGGGTTAATTAAAAATTTCTTAGGGATATATCTCTGTGATATTTTTCTAATTTGGCTCTTATGGTATCTAAAATGCCAATTTAGTCCATTATACTTTCTAACTTGTGAGTATGCATTGTTTTTAATTTCTTCTTTCAATTTTTCATTTTTCATTTTTTGTTATCAAAATCCTCTAGTTGACAAGATGTTGCTAATGTTAATTTTAATCCTTCATTTTCTTTTAATAATTTTTTATTTTCTATCTCTAATTTGCAGGAACTCTTCGACAGTATTTTTATAAATTTAAATAATTGGTCAAGAGGTAGGGATCGTACCTGACTTATCTTGTCGATTTCTGATGCTTCCCCTGTAGTGCTGCTTTCCTCTAACGATGCTCCCCCTTCATTGATGCTCTCAATGCTCATTGAGGATGAGCTTGCTTTGTCTTCGTCTTCTTGGTGACTTGCCACTAGCGCAAGTCCGGCGATGGCTTCGATCTTCGATTCGGACGATGTTTTGTCCCACGTCGCCTTTAGATTTCGATGCTTTGTTTGGACTGGTCATTTGTCCTTGCTTTTGTCCTTGTTCTTATCCTTGCTCTTCAATTTAGGCTAGTTGTCTTTCAAGTGCCCTTCTTCATTGCAATGGTAGTATCTTATCTTTCTTCTTCTTCTTTTATCTTGTACTTGATTAAATTTAATAGTTTTAAATTTCCTTATCATGAATGTCATTTCATCATCATCAAGAGAAGTTTTAAAATTTGGTTCATCCATTTTTTCCTTTAAGGAAATGTTGTGTATGGGTTCCTTTTTCAGATCTACACATCTTGTTTCATGAACTTTAAAAGTTGTAAGCAACTCTTCTAAAGTACTTACTTCTAGATCCTTAGAGATATAATAAACATCTACTAATGATGCCCATTCAGTAGTCCTAGGGAATGTGTTAAGCGCGTATCTTAGTGAATCTCGGTTGGTTAACTTTTCTCTGAGATTCGTGAGTCCGGTGAGGAGTCCTTTATTCTAGAGTGAAGGTGTGCAACGGTTTCATCTTCTTCTAATTGGAGGCTACTGATATGGTTCTGGAGCAGATCCCATCTCATGAGTTTTGCCTCTGAGGTACCTTCGTGTAGTTCCAAGAATTTCTCCCAAAGCTCCTTGGCTGACTCGTAGGCTCATATTCGGTTGACTTCTTGAGGTGGTAAGACACTAAGCAAATGAAACTTTGTTTTGCCGTTTGCCACGAAGTCGGCTTACTCCTTCTTTATCCATTGATATTCTTCTTTGCCCTTTGGTGCTACAAAACCAAATTTTATATTTAATAGTAAATAAAAATCTATCTTAAAGAATGCCTCCATCTTTTTCTTCCAGCTCACGAATTCCCCCTCGAACTTCGGTGGATAGATGCTTGGTCCGACTATCTCTTATGCTTCATTTGGTAGTTAGTCCTCTTGAAGTTGTTGGCTCTAGTACCAATTGTTGGTCCCTTGGTGACTGACTAGAGGAGGTGAATAACCTGCACAATAAAAACAAACAAAAACCCCTTTACCGATCTTATAGCTTGATTAGAATAGACACTTGTATAAAAGAAATAAGAGGCTGATTAAAAAGAAGAGGCACAAAAGGGTTACTTGGTTTGCAATCAGGGAATTGTTAATCTAAGGAAGTTGAAGCTCACTAAACAATCTTCTTTAGGTGGAGAAACCTCTTACAGCAGTTGAAACACTTAATTACAGAACAAAACTAAAGATGAATCATTTATAAGTGTTGTTTTAACATACTGGGATCAGGGCTGTATTTATAGCCCTGGTCGGGTTGCCTGGAAGGGTTCCAGGCTCCTGGAGGATGATAAAACTTTATCCCTATAGTAACGGAACGTGCCACATTGCGTTTGGCTGAGATTTCAGGTCCAAGCGCCCGGAGTCTTGGTCTTCCATTCTGGTTCTACTTGCATTGGTCCGGGTCTTCCGCTCCGATTCCACTTACTTGGGTGATTTTAGCCATCCGGAATAGGGCTCACTCAAACCCATTTTTCGACCTTCGAACAGTCTTCTGCTCTGACTTCTCATCTCTCAGAAACACCACATGCCTCCTTCTCGTCCGCCACCTCGTGCCATCCTTATCGCTAGCTGTGCCTTTCGCTCGATTTCCTGTGCTCCTAAGTTCCTACACACTTAGACACAAGACATCAAAATAACAATAGGATCTAACTTGACTTGGTTGATCACATTAAAATCATCATGGGGCACTTACAGTTAGGACTCTTCCCAGTGAACTATTGGTGAGCACCATAACTGAGTGCACAAGAAAGTAAGGCTGCAAACGACGAATAGTAAGTACTAACCCATAAGCCAACTTCCCGAGCATGATGTAGCAAAACTTGACTCCTTTTAATAGATGACTAAAAAATACACTGATCATTGTACATTATCATGCTCTTTGACTAAGATTATCCCCATTGCCTATTGGGAAGCTGACAAGTATAACTAGAATGACTCCCCCGATAATAGGTTTAAAAGGGGGAGGCAAAGATTCCAAGTGTCGCTTCAGTTCTTCAAAGACCTTGTTGCACTCTTCATCCCGCTGAAACTTGGCCGCTCTACAGATCACTTTGAAAAATGGGAGAGCCTGGTCAACCGATCAGGATATGAATCTTGATAGCGTCATGATCTGACCCACCAACTTCTAGGCCTCTTTGAGATTCTGCAGAGCTTACGTATCCCGGAGTGCCTGCACCTTCTCTAGGTTGGCTTCAATTCTCCGTTCAGTAACCAGATATCCCAAAAATCGCCACCCTCCCAGTACCAAATAGGCACTTCAAGGGGTTCAAATTTAACCCATACTATTATAGGGTGCCGCACATTTCTTCAACATCTAAAATAAGGTCTACCGCCCGGACGGACTTGATGAGGATGTCGTCTACGTAGACTTCGAAATTTCTCCCAATCTAGTTCCGGAAGATCTTGTTCATCATTTGTTAATATGTTGCTCCTGCATTTATTTATCCAAATAGCATAACTGTATAACAAAAAGTACCGTCCATAATGATGAAGCTAACCTTCTCCTAGTCTTCGTGGGTGAGACAGATCTGATGGTATCCCTGATAAGCTCCAGTATGCAGATTAGTTCGCACCCCAAAGTAGAATTAACTGTTTGGTCTATTCAGGGAGCAGATGGTAGTCTTTGGGGCTTTCTTTATTGAGGTCACGGAAGTCGATATAGACTCACCACTTGTTATTAGGCTCGGTCATGTTGGTGCAATATCCCTAGGTCAAGGTTGACCTAGTTTGACTAAGCTTGAGTTGGCTTAAGCTTGAGTCTTGATATTTGGGTTTTGATATTTGACAATACATGGAGATTGCAGATGTAATTGTCTGATTGGGGAGATTGTTGATACAATTCCCCTCTAGTCAAGGATTGACCAGTTTGATGTGAAGAAGAGGCAAGTAGGTCAAGGTTGACCGGATACTTGATTGGGAAAGTTCCAACTTGATGTTAGGCAATGGAAAGTCCTGGTGAGTGAAGCCAGGCAGATGGAAAGTCCTAGTGAGTGAAGCTAGGCGGATGGAAAGTCCTAGTGAGTCAAGCTAGGTAGATGGAAAGACCTAGTGAGTGAAGTCAGGCACGTGGAGATCCAGGTGGGTTCAAGGTTGACCAGACACCTGGTGTTGGGAAGCCCAAGTTAGTCAAAGGATTGATCAGATACTTGACACGAGGAAATCCAGATGGGTCAAGGGTGACCGGACATCTGGTGGAAGTCCAAGTGGGTCATGGAGGACTGAACACTTGGCATGAGACGGTAAGTCCAAGTGGGTCAAGGTTGACCGGACACTTGGCACGAAAGGAAAAGTCCAAGTGGGTTAAAGGATTGATTGAATACTTGGCGAAGAAGTCCTAGTAGGTCAAGGTTGACCGGATGCTAGACACAAGGAGTCCCAACAGGTCACAGTTGACCGGATGTTGGGCTTAGGGTACCTTAGACTTGACTCGGGCAAGCTAGGGTTGGTCAATTTGATCAAGTGATGAAATTGGACTGAGCCAAATCCATTAGTTGATCGATTGGGCACAGTGCTGCGACAAATGGCCGCCCAATCGATCAGCTGATCGATTGGGAGCTATTATCGTGCGCACAGAAGCTTCCCCAATTGATCAGCCGATCAATTGGGCTCCCCAATTGATTGGGGGCTAGTTTTCTCATGCGATCATGAGAAATCCTGAATCGATCGGTCGATCGATTCAGACACTTTCTAGAGAGCACAAAAGAGGGTTGAATCGATCAATCGATTGATTTAGCCTCCCCAATTGATCAGTCGATCAATTGGGAGACGACCGTTGGGCAGGATAAAGCTTTGGCGAGCGTCTTCCTCCGTAGTTCTCCCTCTCCACTTCTTATGATCACTCTCAGCTGTTCACGCCAGTTCTTGAAGTTTTCTTGGAGCAAAGTGTTGCTGCACTTTCAAGATCAGGAGGCATTCCACACAAGAAGAAGAAGCTAGGGTTTGGGTTTCATGTTGTAAATCTTGTAAGATTTTACTTGTATTTACTTCCTTTTTCTTTCTTCTTGTATTGAGAGTTTGTATAAGGCTTCTCCACCTTCGGTAGTTACTGAGGAGTGTTTTATTAGTGGATGAGTGAGTGAGGGTCGGATCCTTGGATTAGTCACCTCTTATTTAGGTGGATATCAAGTAAATCCTAGCGTTAGCGTTATGAGTGTGCTTTGTGTTTATTTCTGCTGCATATCATCATCATCAAAGCAAGACAACGAAGCGCAACGAGCTATTCACCCCTCCCCCCCTCTCTAGAACAAATCGACCCTAACAAGTGGTATCAGAGCGAGGTCGCTCTTCATCGGAATCATCACCGGAAGGGACAACGAGCTAGAGGGAGAAGAAGTTGAAGCAAATTTCAACAATTCAAAGAATTCATCAAAAGGCTCAACTTCAAATGGAATTCCAAGATGAACTTGGATTCGACACAAGGGTGCCTCCACCATTCATGATTATGAGCTTCGATTCTTGGAAATCAAGAATTGAAAATTTTCTTGTGATAAACATAGAGCAATGGTTTGCTTTAATGGAAAGCTTTGAAGCTCCAAAAAATTCGAAAGGCAAAATTCTCAAGAAGAGCAAGTGGAGCCAAGAGCAAATCCAAAGATGTAAGGCCGACGATAAAGTGACCAAGCTATTGGTCAATCTATTGCCAAGCAACATCTTGAAGCAAATTGGAGAATTTGAAGACGCCAAGGAGCTATGGAGCAAATTGGTTAAAATCCATGAGGTTCCCTCCACTGTAAGAAATCAAGATAAATCCAAAGAGGGCAACTCATTGGATCAAGACCAAGAGGAAGAGGAATCAGAACTTTGAGAGATGCTTAACATCTGAAGAAGAAGTCCAAGAAGCTTCATCTTCAAAAGAATGCAACGCAAAGGGAAAAGAGGGAGCATACTCTTTGTTCCATGTACAAGATGAAGATGAAGAAGTCTCCACCTCTAGGATTGACTCTGGACCAAGAAGAAGGAGAAGCTTCTACTTCCAGGTCAAGTGGAGAAAATGGGGCATCCTCAAAAAATCAAGAGACATCAAATGGAGGATCAAGTGTCATTCCTACACGTGAAGGTATAAGTAGTTCAATTAAAAATAAAAATCATATTATATATTTTGAATGTAGGGAGCATGGGCACTACAAGAGTAAGTGCCCTAAATTGGCCAAGAAGAAAGGTCAAATGGCACCAAAGGGCAAGGAGAAGTCCAAGGAGACCGCTCCCACTACAAATAAGAGCAATGAGCACATTGTGTTCTTTTCTTGCAACCAAAAATGACATTACCAGAGCTAATGCCCAAAAGAGAAAAAATCGGTCAAAGCCAAGGGTGGAAGCACAAGTCAAGGGGGAGCTTCCAAGATAAAATCCAAGGTATCATTTATTGAACCAACTCCTTAAGTAATGGTAACAAGCATGCTAGTTCTAACTTATATCATTTTAATGCAATTTACCATAAAAATAGGAGGCATGATAGAATTGATGAAAATCATGTGGCTCTTCATGCTAAAACAACTCAACCTAGGGTTAGGAAGGTAGATAACTTGGGCAAGAACCCTAGGAATTTTGGATATAGGCCCTAAAATAAAAATGCTCATGGAAATCAAGAAAAATCTAAATCTAAGGATTTAAGGTTGAAAAACCAAGCCTTGAAGTCAATGCTTGATAAATTAGAAAAGACCCTAAAGAAAATGGAAAATATTATTAAGGGCCAAAATGAGCATAACCTAGGGAGAGTTAGACAAGAACCATCCAATGGTCATAGAGGTTTGGGGTATAAACCTAAGGCTAAGAAGGATGTGACATCTTATTATAGGGTTCCATATAGTTATGGAATCAACCCTAGGTATAGGAGTCAAGTCAAAAATATAAGGGAAGTTATCCCTAGAAGTATTTTTGCCAAGATCAATGTAACTAAGACTTCTAAGAAGTCAAAGAAAGTCACTAAGAAGGTTATAAGGGAAGCTATCCCTAGAGTTGACCTAGAGGAAATGACCAAGGCTTCTATGAAGCCTAGAAAAGTCATTAGGAAGGTATCTAAGGAAGTTATCCCTAGTGAGTACCTAGAGCATCCAAGAAGCACCAATAGGTTTTGGATTCCGAGGAGCATATTCTCTACACCCTAGAGGGTTAGAGAGTGTCAACTCCAATTGGAAGGGTAGTTAACCCAACCTTGATGTAGTTGGCACTTGGAGAGAATTTTCAAGGTTTTTGTTAACCTTTGAAAATAAAATGGATTAATTGTATACTCTTTGGAAGAGTAAAATATGTCAAAAATTTGAGAAATTGAACTTAATTTAAATTGGCACACTTAAGAAAAGCATAAGAAATGTCAAATTGGGATTTTGATATTTTCTTAAGGAGTTAAGGGCAATTTAGGCCTTAATTTAAAATGATTGCTCTTTGAAAGAATAAAATGTGTCAAACCTTGAGAAATTACACATAATTTAGATTGACACAATTAAGGAAAGGCAAAAGAACTGTCAAATTAGGCGTTTGACATGTTTTTGGAAAAAAGTGGGCAATGTAGGATTTAAATTTTAAGTTAGTTAAGGTTTAAGGATACTTAGATAGATAATCTAGGTATTTTAACGTATGCTAAATTATCATGCTTTGTTTGCCCATCATATACCATGGCATCATATGTTTGCATTCATGTTTATTATGAAAAACTAACAAAAATATCATGTCATGTCATACATATATCATGTAGTAATAGTATATTTTCTTTTGAAAATTATTTTATTTTGATGTATGTCATAAATCATCATGCATTATTTTTAATTCCTTGAAATTAAGGATAATGACATTTACTAATAAGTGGCATCCTAGGTGGATGTTTATAATTCAAAATGCCTAAATAGATATGCATGATCCCTAGTTTATGGTAAATCCAAAATCTACATCTCACAAAGACTATAAGGTGACTTGTATGTATTTTAGTACACATTAAATACAAGTGAGATGCTAGGATGATGAACAAGACTAAAGATGGTGATTTAGTGCATCTAGTTGAGTTTTGATTTCATCAAAACACATAGTTATGTATACTCCAATCATTAGGAAAGCTAATGTACAAGTCATGTGCATTGAGCCCAAAGAACATGATTGGAAATTGGTTTTGAAAAATATTTTAAATATACTTTGGAAAACCTTGGTGAAGGCTATCTTTTGATAGTAATCATCATTGAAAAGTTAGACACAAACTTGAAAGAAACGTTGAAGTTTTTGTAAGTTTCCAAGTTTATGTCAATCTTTGAAAATAAGGTGTATTTTCTTATAAAACTACTTTTCCATGATAGTATATACCCTATATAATGTGTATAATAATTTTCATGATTTTTAGAATTTTTAGGGCATTTCTGAAATTCGACTGAAATTGGATTTCAGAATTTCAGAAACTCAATCGATCAGTCGATCGATTGGGAAGCCTCAATCGATTGACCGATCGATTGAGAATGCATTTTTCATGAACAGAGTGTCATAGAATCAATCAACCGATCGATTGACCCAAGCCTGGATCGATCAGTGGATCAATTGAAATGATTTTAATCGATTGAGACCCAACTTCAATCGATTGAGAAGGTTATTTTCGACTGTAAATGTTTGATTACAGCACTTTAAACCATTCTTAGTCTAGGAAACCATTCCTAACCCCTTGAAACATATTTGTATACATTTAGGAGGAGTTTTCATAATGAAAACAAGGATGGATTGGTTAAGGAAGACTAAGTTGAAGTTTAGGTTGAGGTTTAGTTTCAATATTGGATTTTTGAATCTCAAAACTTCTAATTTTGAGTTTCCTAAAGGTTTAGGGATTCCAAATCATTGTTAGTGTAATGACAAAAGTTTGAAGCATGTTTTTAAGGGGAGCTACTCTTTAAAAACATGGAAATATTTTTTCGAAACCATTGAAGGTGGTAAATCCTTTGTTTGGAAAAATGCTCAAGGTTGAGCATTGGGGAACAATGGAAGATTATAAATCTTCATTGTTAAAAAGGAGTATGCTCAAGGATGAGCATTGAATATAATGAAGGGTATGAGACCTTTATTGTGAGTGTGAAGTGGTAAATGCTCAAGGGTGAGTATTGGACATAATAAAGGGTATGAGACCTTCATTGTGGTGTTGTGAACAACATTGAGTAACTTTTTAGGGGGAGAGTTTTTTATGTATGCCAATAGAGGGAGAATGTAGGGTTTAAGTTAAGTCTTTGTCCCTCAAGAAAAGTTTAGGGGAGAATGTAGGGTCTAAATTATGCCTTCATTATCCAAAGGGCATTGGCATAAAGAATAAGTTGAGGCTATAGGATTAGCGTAACTTAAAGGTATTGTCAAACATCAAAAAAGGGGAGATTGTTGGTGCAATATCCCTAGGTCAAGGTTGACCTTGTTTGACTAAGCTTGAGTTGGCTCAAGCTTGAGTTTTGATGTTTGGGGTTCGATGTTTGACAATACATGGAGATTGTAGATGCAATCGTCTAATTGGAGAGATTATTAATACAATTCTCCTCTGGTCATGGACTGGCCAGTTTGATGTGAAGAAGAGTCAAGTAGGTCAAGGTTGACCGGATACTTGACTGGAAAAGTACCAACTTGATGTTAGGCAATGGAAAGTCCTGGTGAGTGAAGTCAGGCAATGGAAAGTCCTAGTGAGTGAAGCTAGGTAGATGAAAAGTCCTAGTGAGTGAAGCTAGACACGTGGAGATCCGAGTGGGTCAAGGTTGATTGGACACCTGGTATTGGGAAACCTAAGTATGTTAAAGGATTGACCGAATACTTAGCATGAGGAAATCCAGATGGGTTAAGGGTGACCAGACATCTGGTGGAAGTCCAAGTGGGTCATAGAGTACCAGACACTTGGCATGAGATGGTAAGTCCAAGTGAGTCAAGGTTGCCGGGACACTTGGCACGAAGGGAAAAGTCCAAGTGGGTCAAAGGATTGACTGGACACTTGGCGAAGAAGTCCCAACGGGTCAAGGTTGACTAGATGCTAGGCACGAGGAGTTCCAACAAGTCACGATTGACCGGATGTTGGGCTTGGGGCACCTTAGACTTGACTCGGGCAAGCTAGGGTTGGTCAATTTGATCAAGTGATCAAATTGGACTGAACCCAATCGATCAGCTGATCGATTGGGCATAGTGCTATGACAAATGGCAACCCAATCGATTAGCTGATCGATTGGGAGTAATTGTCATGCACGTAGAAGCTTCCCCAATCGATCAGCCGATCGATTGGGCTCTCTAATCAATTAGTTAATTGATTGGGGGCTAGTTTTCTCGTGCGATCACGAGAAAGCCTGAATCGATCGGTTGATCGATTCAGGCACTTTCTAGAGAGTACAAAAGAGGTCTAAATCGATCAGTCAATCGATTCAGCCTCCCCAATCGATCAGTCGATTGATTGGGAGACAACCGTTGGGCAGGATAAAGCTTTGGCGAGCGTCTACCTCCGTAGTTCTCCCTCTCCACTTCTTACGATCACTCTCAATTATTCATGCCAGTTCTTGAAGTCTTCTTGGAGCAAAGTGTTGCTGCACTTCCAAGATCAGGAGGCGTTCCACACAAGAAGAAGAAGCTAGGGTTTGGGTTTCATGTTGTAAATCTTGTAAGATTTTACTTGTATTTGCTTCCTTTTTCTTTCTTCTTGTATTAAGAGTTTGTATAAGGATTCTCCGCCTTTGATAGTTATCGAGAAGGAGTATTTTATTAGTGGATGAGTGAGTGAGGGTTGGATCCTTGGATTAGTCACCTCTTCCTGAGGTGGATGCCAACAAATCCTAGCATTAGCGTTGTGAGTGTGCTTTGTGTGTATTTTCGCTGCATATCATCATTATCAAAGCAAGACAACGAAGCGCAATGAGTTATTCACCCCCCCCCCCTGTCTAGCACAAATCGACCATAACAGGCCACTAGGACTGTAAATTACCGAAAAATGGCGAATAGTGATAAGGGAATTTTCTGAAATTTTTCTGAAATTTTTCGGAGACCGTATGGACGAGTTTACGAGGATGAAAATGGGGCCCGGAAAAGTTTGTTTTGGCTACCCCACGAGGAAAAGTTTATTTATTTTATTTTATTTCTTTCTTTCTTTTCCCTTTATTTCCTCCGTTGCTATTGTGCTATTTCCTTTCTCCGACTCGTGCCCGCGCCTCACGCCATTTCCGTTTCTTCTTCTTCCCAAAATCGACGACGACGCCCTGCGTTGGTTCCTTTTCTTCCCCCCTTGCATACAAACCATCGGCCGAAGGAAGCCTCCAGCGATTTCCTCCCATTCTTCTCCTCTCCTGCCCGGTGCTCTAGGGTTTTGTTTTCCCTCTTCCTCCCTTCTGCCGACACCGCCGAGCCCTAGATTGGATTCGTCAGCCCTCTCCAATCTCCTCTGTGCTGCCACCGAGACTTCCCAGCCGATCTCTCACCGTTCCCTAGTCTCCCACAGCATCGCCTCACTCGATCCTCATCTTCCTCGCGTTGCCTGTGCCCTAGGTCTTTCGCCGGCACGTCTCTGCTCGGGTTGTTTCCAGCCAGGAGCAAGGAGGATTCAAGTCCTAGTTCTTCCTCGTGCCCTAGCTTGCGATCCTCCTCAGTCGCCACCCCTCTGCTCGATCACATCAGCGACCTCTTGCTTGATCCGGTTGATATTAGTGGGGTTCAGTGAGGTAAGATTAGGTTGTTGCATGATTTGTGATCCCACTTATTGAATTCAACCTAATCTGTTCAGTGGGAAGGATTTCAGCAGGGAGATTCAGTTCTGTGGGGTGTACCTGGTTTCGGCAGCAACTCCACCTAGCAGCTCACTTTGTTCCAGTAACCACAGCAGTGGCTTCATCGTTGCTCCAACAACAACTTCCAGCGGCTGCATTTCCTAGCCGTGTGTCAACAGGGAGCAACCATAATAAGGTAAGCTAGAGATCAGTTGCAGTTTATTGATGGTTTTGAATGGTATCATTAACTGGTTATGATTATCATGAGGAAATTGGAATTTAAATATAATGTGTTGAGTTAGGGAACATTTGATGTGGAGGACAGCAACATTTAATTTGCTCCGGCTATTGGTTTTCAACGCTTTCCGATAGCAGGCACATCCGACAGTGACTCAACAGATCGGGCATTCAGATTTGGGCTTCTTGACTCTACCATCCACCTTGGAGGTCCTTGCTTCGGCCGTGAGTAGAGAGTTGACAGCCCTACAGTGGTGTTTGGTGTTGAGGTAAGAAGTATGATATCAGATTGGTAGTGATGCGAGTTTAATTTATAGTTGAAGGTTGTGGTTGTTTGTCTACTAGCCTTTGTAGCTTGGCCAGCATTGTTCACTGGCGATCCACAACACCGGTCATTCTGTTTTGGGCAGGGAAACCCTTCGACCATGAGCCATCAGCGATCATCTTGGATTTGGGTGAGTTCTTATGAATTGGTTTAGATTAAGATGTTGTGAAAGATTATGCTTATTGCAAGTCCAAATTTGAATGGATTGGTTAAGATATGATTGAGGAGTTAGATGATCCAATTAGGGTTTATAATTGGATCTGGATTTATGTTAACCTCTCGAGGATTTGATTTATCTAATTTATTTATTTGTAATTAGCTAAATCTGGATACCATGTATTACAGGACTCTGATTCGAGATGAGCGTCTTGACGTTAGATTTGACTGGATTGGACCTGCTATTTGAGGCGGGTACCTTGACTTATCTTTGATAATGTCATGTTGATATGTTAGTAGGTTATAACCTTTAGTAATGATTATGCTCGTCTTTGCTTCGGTTGGTCACTACCCGATACCTGTTACATGCTTGTTTCGTTTACTTATTATGCACTTCATGATAGTACCTACCTGATTATACATGCTTATTGGGGTAGTGACACGACCATGTGTTTATTGTGTTCAAGATCTAGGTTTTATACCTTATCTGATCTGTGTACCTTTGATTTGGTTCATTGCACTATGGTACACATTTTATATATATATATGGATATTACTATGCTATTCAGGATATTGTCATGCTTAGTGTCATGCATCATCTCGCATGATTGCATGCTGTGCGATAGTCAGCTCCATTATTGTTGAGCACATCGCCAGTTACATGGATCTGCACACACCACCACTCATGGGTTAGTGGTATATCAAGCAAGTGTGTGGCAGTTCTGCTGTTTGGCTCCGCTGGTCCGGTGACTCAGCGTGGTAGCCGGCAGACAGTTCTGCTCTGTTAGGCTCCGCTGGTTTAGTGTAGCAGCGTGGTAGCCGGCAGACCGTTGGACTTTGTTTGGCTCCGTTGGTCCACTCATGGGTAGTGTGACGCAGCGTGGTAGCCGGCACAGATTCCTCTCTGTCATTGTGTACCGGGAGATGAGATCATTGTGCTCCCCCACTTATGATTTGGGGTAGGAGGATAGGTGTACTCCGACAGCATCCCGTCCACTCGGTCACTCATCAGGAGCAGTGACGGCAGAGTGCACGGTTGTCACAGCCCTACCCACTCGGTCTCACAATTGTGTGTGAGATGGATGACTGGTGTCAGGGGTGACCATGTCATTGGCATCATATGCATTTATGCATTTACTGATTTATATGCTGCATTTGGATGGGTGCATATGTTTAACATGCATATAGGATTTATGATACTCTCGGTCTGACGACCTGACTATTCTGATAGGAGGCCCTGGTGAGTACAGTTCTCTTTAGCCCTTTTCTATTGTGCATTTCCAGCTTTTGTCTAGGAGACTGTACTCCATAGTTATTACTATTTGTTATAGTTTACTATACATGTCAACTAGGTATCTGCTGAGTTGTTGAACTCACCCCCGTGGACACTATCTTTTTCAGGTAGCAGGTTGTTTATGGAGTCGCTTGGAGTATCCTGCCTGTCGGTCCCCACGTCATATCAGAAGACCTGTCTCCGTTTCTGTTTACTTCTATTTTGGTATATGAGATATGTGTATTTAGCTTTGTGTTCCGGGTTTTGTTTCTGGAGTGTTGTATTGTTGTGTGGTGTAAGCCTAGCCGGCTAGCAGTCTTCGTTTTTAGTTTATATGTGTGTCCATTGTATTTCCACTGTGTTTGGTTCGGGTACAACCGAGTGGGCTGTTAGTTTTACATATAACTGCGTGGTTGTGTTTTTATTGTATCAATCGAGTAGGCTGCATATAAACTGCGTGGTTGTGTGTATATTCCAGCCGCCTGTGGCTGAGGTATATTGTGCATGTAGAAATGATTCAGATTATCACCCGTACAGGGGAGATGCTGCCGGAATTTCCTCTGGCAGGGACTCCTCTGGGGCGTGACAATTTAGTCACTCACTTGGCTACCAGGATTCATAAATTCTAGTATTTAACCTGGAGATCTAGAGTTTGAATCCTGGGGAAGGCAAAAATCCACTGGCCAGGGGTGGGAAGTTCTTGTGAGTAACGGCACAGCCGAAGGGTCGTCGGTTGACGACATAAGGGGTCGCCAGTTGGGCCGCCATTGTGGCCACCCAAGGGACCAAGGTTGGGCCGCCAGTTGGGCCGCTAGTGTGGCCGCCCAAGGGGCCGAGGGGCCGGGTCGTTAGAAGGACGACATTGCTGAGCCGAGAAGGGAATTGCACCTTCCGAACATGTCTTGCTTCAAGGAGCTAGTCCACCTCTTATTGGATGATTTTATTATGGCCAACCAAGAAGTCTCTCTTCCTCTACTTGACTGGCCAAGAATTAGGCATAAGGTGGAGCTTGTTTTCAGCCACTGCTGGGGCTACTCCTGTTATTTCATTAGGAGACTGGCAAAGACATCTGGTTTTGTGCTAGACAGTTCACCAAACTCTTCTTAGACTCTAGTGGCAGGTCGATCGGTTGATATTTTTGTAATACTTTCAGCCCATTCGGGGTGTAGTTGCACTTCTTCCTATTAGACTGCCTCCTCAGTCAGAGGCAGAGGTTTTTCCTAGATGGCGTGCACCCTTTCGTCTTGGGTTTTATAAGCCTTGCATGCTTCGATTTTTACTATATCCACATAACACCTCCATGCAGTCAACTGTTGATGCAGGAACATCCAAGGACACAATCATCTCATATCATCCAGTGCAGCCATGTTCCCTTTCGAGTTGCGATGAGAAGAAAATAAGGCTACTGGGCTCCCTTTTGGGCCTTAAAGAAGAGCGATCGAGACTATCGACAAGGAAGATGATTTGCCCGTGGCCTCTTAAAGTGGTTGTGCTCTATTTGGAGTCCGGACGAGGTGGATTCGACTTTCCAATAGCCAACATGGCCAAGTCGTGCCCAAGGAAATGACCATGTTGCAGCATCATGGTTCACGTGAATTAGGTATCTAAAACTCTAGATTTGGTCATTTTAACTATTTTTTTATTTGTTTCAAATTTTTACAATTAGTTTTATTTTCTAAAAATTAATATATATTGTTGGTGCGGGAAGCATCCGACGATCGAACTTGAGTTTTGATAATGACAAAGGATTCAAAGTTAAGGTGTGTTGTGGACTGACGTGCTTGATTGAGTGTTTCAGGTAAGTCCTAACTGTGGTTAGGCAAGGTAAAAAGTACCCTAGGGGGTGATAACCCTAGGTCATAGGGAGTGATAACCCTATGCTGAAAGTCTTGGTGGGTCGAGTGCTTTAGGCAAAAGTCCTAGGGGGTGGTAACCCTAGGTGGAAAATCCTGGTGTCGCGAACCAGGTGGAAGACTGGACGGGTCGAGAAACGGGCATCCAGCAAAAAGTCCGGAGGCATCGAACACCGAGCACAAGTCCAGTCAATCTGGAGGATCGCACTGGCAAAAGGTAAAATCTCCTGAGTGGAGTAGGTGAGGACGCGTTCCTCGTAGAGGAAACAGTAGGCGTCAGATCGACCTAGGGCTTCCGGTCGAAAACCCGAAGTTAGACCCGGACAGTCTGGTGACTGTCAAGTTATATATATATATATATATATATATATATATATATATATTATCTTTTGTGTTCTAACTCTGTTTTGCAGGTAACTAATAGTTTTATGCAGAGTTAGAACTGACCGGGATCGGTTGACCGAACCTTAGATTCGGTCGACCGAACCTCCAAGCTACCAGATCAGATCTCCAGAAGTTGGACCGGGTTCAACCAGGGATCGGTCGACCGGACCTCGGGATCGGTCGACCGAACCTGGGATAGGTGTCGACTGGATCAAGCCGAGGTGTGCGGGTTAGAGGAGACTGATCGGTCGACCGGACCCTGGGATCGGTCGACCGAACCCAGGGATAGAGTTTGACCAGATCGAAGCAGAGCGACGGATCGACGGATCAGATGCGGTGGAGATCATCTGATCGGTCGACCGAACATGAGGATCGGTCGACCGATCCGCTTCGGGTCAAATCTGATCCCGAGACTTGGGGATCTGGATCAGACCTTGCAGAGCTATAAAAAGAGGCCTCGAGGTGCAGCTCAGATCATCGAATTCCGAACAGAAGTGTTGTGCTCTTGTGTGCTCCATACGCTTCAACAACTCCCTGCTGCTACAACGAACTGAAACTCCAAAGCTCTTCTATTTGCTTGTTCGTTGGTATAACTTTCTTATTTGCACTTAACTGTAATTGCTTCTAGCTTATAACAATTCCGGATTTATAGTTGTTGCCCACCGAAAGCGGTCAAGGACCGCGGGCCTTCGAGTAGGAGTCGAGATAGGCTCCGAACGAAGTAAAACACTTGCGTCTTTTGTGTTTGCATTTACTTTCCGCTGCGTTTCTACTCTGTGTTTTAAATCGTTAAAATAGCCACGAGCGTTATTCACCCCCCCCCTCTAGCGCTTTCGATCCATCAATTGGTATCAGAGCGGGGTCATTTTGAATCGGTGCAACCACCATTCAAAACAAGTTTTTCGTGGTATTTTCAGGTTTTTTGGAGTCAATTAGAATTTGGCTTTATAGCTATATTCTAATTCTTTTCTCGAATCGGTTTTCTGCTCGAGGTTGGTGCAACACCACCCGAGTTCGTGTTCTATTTTTTTCATACCGCACTACTAAGCCAGGACCAAGTCCTGGGACTTTCTTGTTGTTTATTTTTTTTATATAGTTGATCTAAAATGGGCCTTCAAGAAGGTTGTAGTACAGCCCGTCCCCCGCTATTCACCGGAGACGACTTCGGGTACTGGAAGGGTTGGATGGAGGCATATCTCCAGACTCATTTTGAAGTCTGGATGATTGTCAAAATCGGATTCCAACTACCAACTGATAGCGCCGGCAAACCACTACCATACGAGGACTGGGACGCATCTCTGATTAAGAAGGTGGAAGCTAATGCCAAGGTGACTTGCACCCTCCAGTGTGGCCTATCAAAAGAAGAACTCAACCGCGTCGGCCCCTTCAGCAGTGCCAAGGAGCTGTGGGAAAAACTCATTGAACTTCACGAAGGGACGTCCGACACCAAAGTAAGTAAAAGAGACTTAATTTTCAATAAATTATTTAATATCAAACTGCAAGAAGGTGAGACAGCTGCCCAACTCCATGCCCGGATTCAAGATCTGCTCAACGGTCTTCATGCAATTGGACAGAAGGTAGACAACCGGGACATCATAAGGTATTCTATAAACGCCTTTCCGAGGAACACCTTGTGGGCATCCATGGTAGATGCCTACAAGGTTTCTAAGGATTTATCTACTATTAAGTTAGATGAACTTTTTGCAGAATTCGAACTTCATGAACAGACTAATGCACGCCCGACCGAGAAAGGGCTGGCTTTGGTTGCAGGAACAGGGAGAATGCGCGAATCAAAGATAAAGCGCAGAACCGAACCTGAGTCAGAAGAAGAACCAGATTCGGAAGATGACGACGAGCTTACAACCAAAATAGTCAACCTGGTAAAGAAACTCTGCAAAAAGAAGGGCTTCAACAAAAAGGATGTCAGAAAGGTCATCCAGTCCAAAGAAGCCCAACCAAGCTCAAAGGTCAAATTCGAAGTGACCTGCTATGGGTGCAATCAGAAGGGGCACATCAAGGCAAACTGCCCGAACCAAAAAGATCCAAAGAAACCAATGAGGAAGAAGGCCTTGAAGGCAACATGGGACGAGTCCTCTTCCGAGGAATCCGACGACGAAGAACTCGAGCAGACGAATTTTCTTGCATTGACAGCCCGGGACTACAACAACGAATCCGGAAGCGAGGACGAATCGGATGCCGAGTCCGAGAGAAGCCACGGATCCGCATCCGTTTCCGAAGGGCCAAACCCGTCTGTAAGTAAAAATCATTTATATAGCTTAATTAATTATTTAATGCATAAAGTAGCTAAGTCCAAAACTCGAATCAAGTCGCTTCTAAAGGAGGTAACACTCCTTAAAGAAACGACTAATAACGAATCCTTGATTGATCCAGTTCAGACTGGAACCTCAACTCAAGTTCAAAAACTTGAGGAAGAGAATTCCAACCTGAAAAGTCAAGTCAAGGATTTGAAGACAACCTTAGAACGATTTTCCTTGGGGTCCAAGAATCTTGACTTGATTCTTGGAACACAAAGGACAATCTACAATCGAACTGGACTAGGATACAAATCGAAAAAGAAGTATAAGTCATATTTATCTCTAATACAAAGGACAAATAGAAAAATGGTCCAAGCATGGGTTGCCAAGTCCAACCTGATCAATCAAGTTGGACTCGGACAATATTGGGTTCCTAAAGATCAAATACATTACCTCGATAGACCATATCGAGGCTATGATCCAGGGGGAGCTAGAAGAAAAACGATTCAATTAAAAATTTGAAATTAAATTAAAATTTGAAATCCAATTAAAAATTTGAAATTAAATTAAAATTCGAAATTCAAATAAAAAATCCAATTAAAAATTTAAAATTAAATTAAAATTCGAAATTCGAAATTCAAATAAAAAATCCAATTAAAAATTTAAAATTAAATTAAAATTCGAAATTCAAATTAAAATTTGAAATCCAATTAAAAATTTGAAATTAAATTAAAATTTGAAATTCAAATAAAAATTTGAAATTAAATTAAAATTTTGAAATTAAATTAAAAATTCGAAATCCAATTAAAAATTTAAAATTCAAATAAAAATTCGAAATTAAATTAAAAGAAATTAAAATTAAAAAAAATCAATTCAAAAAAATTCAAAATTAAATTAAAAATTTGAAATTAAATTTAAAAAAATAATAATAATTAAAATATTCAATTAAAAATTCGAAATTAAATTAAAATTCTAAATTCAAAATAGAAGGAGGATCCAGAATAGCTGGCACCCGCAACTAATCTTCCCGAAATGGGTAAACAAGAGTAGTCTACCCGGCAGGATAATTAAAGTTAGATAAAATGGACTAGGTTTAACTTAACCCACGGTACTGGTGAAGTTTTTGGATGATAGTACGTTAGGGAAGCTTGGGCATCGCATGTCTAGGAAGATATGGCTTCGACCTGATGCATTTGGCCAAGTGGAACTGACCGAAGCTACCCTTAAATGAATCCTAACTAGTTAGACCAAGGTTTAGTATTAAGTTTAATGGGTAGGACTATTTGGAAAACCTCGAAGGCATGGTTACTTTAATGAGTTCCTAGTGACTCACCATAGCCCAGAAGTTTATCCAAAGAATGCTTACTTGTTAAACCCAAAGCTAAACCTGAATCTAACATAAAGTTAAGCATAATCCTAAAATTGAACCTCAATTCATCTCACAAAAATTATAGGAGTCCCTGATTGAAAATTTAGATCGGGTGAGATGACTATGGAATATTTTTCAAAATTAAAATCAACTTAAATATTTTTCAAAATTAAAATCAACTTAAATATTTTTCAAAATTAAAATCAACTTAAATATTTTTCAAAATTAAAATCAACTTAAATATTTTTCAAAATTAAATTCAACTTAAATATTTTTCAAAATTAAATTCAACTTAAATATTTTTCAAAATTAAAATTAACTTAAATATTTTCAAAATTAAAATTAACTTAAATATTTTTCAAAATTAAAATCAACTTAAATATTTTTCAAAATTAAAATCAACTTAAATATTTTTCAAAATTAAAATTAACTTAAATATTTTTCAAAATTAAAATCAACTTAAATATTTTCAAAATTAAAATTAACTTAAATATTTTTCAAAATTAAAATTAACTTAAATATTTTTCAAAATTAAAATTAACTTAAAATATTTTTCAAACCTAAACATTTTTCAAAAATTCTTCAATTAAACGTTAAACCACCATACAAACACCCATAGAATTAACTAATTGTTAACTCAGATTGGGTAAGATGCAAAATTAAGGACTTACTTCAATCAAACTGTCTTTTGATCCATCAACTACTTTATGTGTAGGAATTGGATCAATGGATGTTGGACAGTGGATGCTCCAGATATATGACTGGAGATAGGTTGAAGTTCACTAAGCTAAAACTAAAGAACCTAGGATCAGTTGCTTTCGGCAACGATGGAAAACTGAAAGTAATCGGAAAAGGTAATATCGAACTTAACTCCGATTTTATTATTCAAAAAGTGTTATTAGTTGAAAATTTTAATTTTAATTTATTAAGTATAAGTCAATTATACGATACTGGTTACTCAGTCACTTTTACCAAGTCCGAATGTATAGTCAAACATATTGATAATCTAAAAATCATACTTAAGGGCACTAGGAAAGATAATGTCTACACCATTTATCTACCAACACCCTCAATAAAGTGTTTTCTAACACAACAAGAGGAAACTGAGTTGTGGCACGGGAGATTGGGTCACACTCACACGAGACTCATTTCAAAAATGAGTCAAAATGGACTAGTCAGAGGATTGCCCAAATTAAAAGTTATTGAAAATTCAATCTGTAATGCGTGTCAACAAGGAAAACAAACCAAGTCAACCAATCTAGTTAGAACTACTTGTTTACTTGAGCTCCTTTACCTAGACCTATTTGATTCACACGGAGTCAAGTCACTAAGCAAGAACCAGTATTGCTTAGTTATAATAGATGACTTCTCCAGGTTCACCTGGGCAAAATTTCTAAAAACAAAAGATGAAACCTTTGAAATATTTAGTAATTTTTGCAAATTAACAGAAAATGAAAAAGATACTAAAATTAAAAGAATAAGAAGTGACCATGGAGGAGAATTTGAGAATCACAACTTTACTGAATTTTGTGAAATAAATGGGTACAAATATGAATACTCCTGCCCTAGGACCCCTCAACAAAATGGTTTAGTAGAACGTAAAAACAGAACCCTACAAGAAGCTGCTAGAACCATGTTAAACGAATATAAACTATCTAATCAATTCTGGGATGAAGCAGTTAGTACAGCATGTTACATTCAAAATTGGATTTTAATTAACAAATTTCAAAATAAAACACCATATGAAATTTATTATAATAAAATTCCCAACTTAAACTATTTAAAAATATTTGGGTGTAAAGTCTTCATTTTGAACACTAAAGACTACTTAGGGAAATTTACATCAAAAATAACCCCGAGAATATTTTTAGGGTATTCAACAACCAGTAGAACATATAGAGTGTATAACAAAAATACCCAAAAAGTAGAAGAAACAATAAATATAATATTTGATTAAGAAAATAAATTACCCAACACAATAAATGAAAATGAAAATACAGAAAATATTAACCCAATAAACAGAGAAGATGACGAAATTCAACCTGAACCTATTGAATCTGAAGAACAAATCACTAACTCAAATGGTATACGACCAACTAAGACAAGCACAAATCACCCATCTGACCAAATTTTGGGTGACCCAACTGTAGGAGTCAGAACAAGATCATCTTATAGAAACCAGAGCCAAATAGCCTTGATTTCAAAAATCAAACCCAAAACCATAGAAGAAGCCCTACCAGACCCAGATTGGACTCTAGCAATGCAAGAAGAATTGGCTCAATTTGAAAGAAATCAGGTCTGGGAATTAGTGCCTAAACCCGTTAACAAATCCATAATTGACACTAAATGGATTTTTAGAAACAAATTAAACGATCAAGGTGAAATAGTTAGAAACAAAGCTAGGTTAGTAACTAAAGGATTCAGTCAAATAGAAGGGTTAGACTATGACGAGACCTATACTCCAGTAGCAAGACTTGAATCCATTAGGATGTTGCTGGCCTATGCAGCATACAAAGGATTCAAGCTATTTCAAATGGAAGTAAAATCCACATTTTTAAACAGATTTATTAAAGAAGAAGTATATGTAGGTCAACCCCCAGAATTTGAGGACTTAGAACAACCAAATTATATCTTTAAATTAAAAAATGCCCTATACGGACTAAAACAAGCACCTAGGGCTTGGTATGAACGACTGTCCAATTACTTAATATCAAAAGGATTTAACCAAGGTCTAATAGACCCAACCATTTTCGTAAAAACCTTAGAAAATGACATTTTTATAGCCCAAATTTACGTTGACGATATTATTTTCGGTTCCACAAACTCTAAATTTCTAAAAGAATTCACCAAACTAATGGAAAATGAATTCGAAATGAGTCTGGTAGGAGAACTTAATTTCTTCTTAGGTTTACAAATTAAGCAAACTAAAGATGGAATTTACATTTATCAAACTAAATATGCTAAGGAATTAATTAGAAAATTTGGCATGGAAAA
This sequence comes from Zingiber officinale, assembly GCF_018446385.1. Taxonomy (NCBI): domain Eukaryota; kingdom Viridiplantae; phylum Streptophyta; class Magnoliopsida; order Zingiberales; family Zingiberaceae; genus Zingiber; species Zingiber officinale. Next base: position 22,336,648 of record NC_056004.1, read on the forward strand.
CTCAAAAATAATCAATACACCAATGTCTACAAATGCTAAAATTGACTCAGACTTTGAAGGTAAATCAGTAGACTTGAAATACTATCGAAGTGCGATAGGAAGTCTACTGTACCTAACTGTGAGTCGACCAGACATTATTTTTGCAGTAGGTATGTGTGCACGATACCAATCTTGTGCAAAAGAGTCTCACTTAACCCTTGTCAAAAGAATACTTAGGTATGTTAAGGGAACCCTGAATGTAGGACTATGGTACCCTAGATCTGGCACCCTTTAACTAACCGGCTACTCTGACTCAGACTATGCCAGATGCAAGCTAGATAGAAAAAGCACAAGTGGTAGCTGTCAATTTCTAGGACAATGCCTAGTAAGTTGGTCAAGTAGAAAGCAACACTGTGTTGCTTTATCTACCACTGAAGCTGAATATATAGCCTTAGGTGAATGCACATCTCAGTTTCTGTGGATGATGCATACCCTTAAAGACTATCAACTGGAGTATCATAAAACTAAAATCTCAATTGATAATATAAGCTCAATAAATCTAACAAAAAAACCCAATCCATCACTCAAGGACTAAACATATAGAAGTGAAGCACCATTTTGTAAGGGATCACGTAGCTAAGGGTGATATTGAACTCAACTATGTTGAGTCAAAATCAAACCTAGCTGACATCTTCACAAAGCCCTTACCTGAACTTGAGTTCACTTAGAAGGCAAATAGGAATGTGCTGGGTAGAATAGATATTAATTTTCAAAATTCACTGTCTTACTTCAAAACTCATTCTTTTATTCTTTTCAAAATCTAGGAAAAATAATGATTTTAAAATCCCATTTTCTTAGAATTTTCAAAAATATGACTTAGCCTAGACTCTACCCTAGAAATCTTGTTCCCCTAGATTTAAGCCAGAGCATCTCACAAACACCTAGGTATACCTTGCTTGTGTTTGTAAAACATAGAATGGTGTGAGATGCATAGGGTACAGCCTGGACTCAAGAATGCTTATTTCTGTGCATCAATATGAGTCTGGGCGTTAAATACTTTATTAACAGTAATCAAGTCAAGTCTTCCAGCCTTAGTCAAATCTAACTGGACTAAATGACTTTACTTGACTAACCAAGTGAAAGCTATTGCTCTCTAGGCAATCAGCAAGTAGCTAACGGTTAGACAGTTGGTGAAGAAAATGTTAAGCTTAAGCATGCTTTTACTTTAGGGCTCTGATACCTGATCAAAATAATTAAGTTAACAATTTAAATAAGTTAACAACTATTTAACTTGACTCATGCTTGGACTTAAGGACCAACTGAATAAATAACCTAAATTAAATTTTTAGTTACTCCCCCTTCGTCCTAAGATTTAATAAATTCTTATTCCTATTTTCTTCAAAAAAAATTTTACCTTTTCAAATGGAAACTACATTTTCAAAATTTAATGTTTGCAAAAGGCTTAGCTAAGTGGCACAGATAGCAACCTTCAAACTTAGCCATCTTTATAAATTTTTGCCTCGTTACCTATTAAACACATATTTCTGTACTTGCATCATTTAACTTATGACTTTCAAAAATTTTTGCTAAGTAAAAAGAATAATTTTTCAGTAAAATTTTATGATAAGCTAAGTGTTACACAGGCATTTGCTAGCTTATTTTTTTTGATATATGGCAAAGGGGGAGAGTAGGAAATTCAAAATTCAAAAGTAAAAAAGTGTTGCTTTTATTAAGGGGGAGAGTAGGAAATTCAAAAGAAAAAGGAAGCCCTGTATTAAGGGGGAGCTTCACAAAGTTCAAGTGTTAGCTTAAGTTGTGCTTTTATTTGAATTTATAGACTTAAGCTTGCTCACTTAAAATTTGTTAATATAGTTGTTTTACTTAATTTTGAATTTAGGTTGCCATAATCAAAAAGGGGGAGATTGTTGGTGCGGGAAGCATCCGACGATCGAACCTGAGTTTTGATAATGGCAAATGATTCAAAGTTAAGGTGTGTTGTGGACTGACATGCTTGATTGAGTGTTTCAGGTAAGTCCTAACTGTGGTTAGGCAAGGTAAAAATCCTAGGGGGTGGTAACCCTATGCTGAAAGTCTTGGTGGGTCGAGTGCTTTAGGCAAAAGTCCTAGGGGGTGGTAACCCTAAGTGGAAAATCTTAGTGTCGCGAACCAGGTGGAAGACTGGACGGGTCGAGAAGCGGGCGTCCAGCAGAAAGTCCGGAGGCATCGAACACCGAGCACAAGTCCAGTCGATCTGGAGGATCGCACTGGCAAAAGGTAAAATCTCCTGAGTGGAGTAGGTGAGGACGTGTTCCCCGTAGAGGGAACAGTAGGCGTCGGGTCGACCTAGGGCTTCCGGTCTGAAACCCGAAGTCAGACCCGGACAGTCTGGTGACTGTCAAGTTTATATATATATATTATCTTTTGTGTTCTAACTCTGTTTTGCAGGTAACTAATAGTTTTATGCAGAGTTAGAACTGACCGGGATCGGTCGACCGAACCTTAGATTCGGTCGACCGAACCTTAGATTCGGTCGACCGAACCTCCAAGCTACCAGATCAGATCTCCAGAAGTTGGACCGGGTTCAACCAGGGATCGGTCGACCGAACTTGGGATAGGTGTCGACTGGATCAAGCCGAGGTGTGCGGGTCAGAGGAGACTGATCGGTCGACCGGACCCTGGGATCGGTCGACCGAACCCAAGGATAGAGTTTGACCAGATCGAAGCAGAGCGACGGATCGACGGATCAGATGTGGTGGAGATCATCTGATCGGTCGACCGAATATGAGGATCGGTCAACCGATCCGCTTCGGGTCAAATCTGATCCCGAGACTTGGGGATCTGGATCAGACCTTGCAGAGCTATAAAAAGAGGCCTCGAGGTGCAGCTCAGATCATCGAATTCCGAACAGAAGTGTTGTGCTCTTGTGTGCTTCATACGCTTCAACAACGCCCTGCTGCTACAACGAACTGAAACTCCAAAGCTCTTCTATTTGCTTGTTCGTTGGTATAACTTTCTTATTTGCACTTAACTATAATTGCTTCTAGCTTGTAATAATTCCGGATTTATAGTTGTTGCCCACCGAAAGCGGTCAAGAATCGCGGGCCTTCGAGTAGGAGTCGAGATAGGCTCCGAACGAAGTAAAACACTTGCATCTTTTGTGTTTGCATTTACTTTCCGCTGCGTTTCTACTCTGTATTTTAAATCGTTAAAATAGCCACGAGCGCTATTCACCCCCCCCCCCTCCTCTAGCGCTTTCGATCCATCATATATTTTATCTTTGTTTTTTAGGATTAATTTTCTTGAAGTTAGTTTAGATTTTATCTTTTTTAAAAAATTAGTTCTTTTTACTTTTTTTTCCTGTCATGACTTTTTCTTATTTTTTAGGTTATTTAAATAAGATTTAGGGATCTTATAAAAAGAAGGTTGTTGATGTTGAGTTTTGTTTTGATTTGAATTAAAAATTATTTTTGTTTAAACCTAGAGACGGCTTCTCTTTCTTTACGAATTATCTCCCTATGTATTCTTTTACAAACCTCTAATTTGAACGTCGCACTCGGAGTTCCTTCCCTTGCGTCAGCTGGTATCAGAGCCTTAGATCCATGGATGATCATCGTAGTCGAGGTCATGGTCGTGAAAGATAGGTTCGGGCTGAGGAAGTCTCGCACTAGGATCGAAGCATATCCTATGAGCTCATCGAAGATCTACATAGACAAGTCATAGAGTTATCCCAGCATCTAGCGGTGCAAGATCTTAAAGATAGTGCGATGTATGGTCGAGGTTGTGATAGACAAATTCTAACTGAGGAAGTCTCACACTGTGATCATAGTACCCGAGTTCTTAAAGATTGTAAGTTATTTTATTTTTATTTGAATAAAATTTTTCTTGAAAAAGATATGGACGATAAGATCAAAATTGTCAGTGATCCAATTTACGATGATGATGAGATCAAGTCAGCTAGCGAGCCAATAGATGATGAGGTCGAATGTGCTATTCTCATCATCGATTCCACCACGAATGGCTTCGAAGCTGGCATCTCCAAGAACGATTGGACCCATGAGAATGCTCTACTTGCATGCATTCTTGAAGTTAAACAGATGATTTTTTGCTATAACAAGATTGATGATGATGTCATGGATGAAATTAATGAGGGCTTAACTATTAATGCCCAGAACATTAATGCTTACTAGCTTCAAATGAAGATATCTCAAGCTATGAAAAAATAAAAATCACTTTGAAGATGCAAAATTTAGCAAGCCACAACAATGATCCTTTTATATGGCTAAAAGACAATTTTAATCCAAGAAGCATAAAAGACTTGCTTATTTCTCAAACATGTGGTAGTAATGAATTACATGCTGGGAAGGTTCCATTCTCTTTAGTTCGCCGACCTGGCCCTTTTCTTGAAATTGACATACCATCTCGTTATGCATATGACTTGTGTGAATAGACGTCTTCAACAAAGCCACCTGTAGCTGCTAGAATCACCATCGAAGATAATGGTAGTAATGAAAACTCTACTCCCTTATCTAAGTTAATGCACGAGATCACCTTTTCAACTAATGATGTACCACAGCTTTTGAGTTTGTTAACTTCATTACTTGGCTTTAATATTCAAGAAGCACATGTATTCTCAACAAATGATAGCTACTCTTTAGATGTGTTTTTTTATTGAGGGTTGTCCTTATGAGAAAATTGAACAAAGGGAATTGTTATGGAAGGAAATTCACAAATGGGGAGACAAATTAAACTTGGTCAAAGTTTCATGTATGGTCTCTTCAAATACATAGTCCACTACATGAAGGGTACTCTCTACCATTCATATATCAACAGATGGAATTGATGTGTTCGAAATTGATTTTCGGCTTCTAAAGTTTGGTAAAAGTGACATTTGGATCAATGAAAATTCCCAAAGTTCAGAAGCTACTAGTAGATTTTGTCAATTTGGCGCTAGAAGAAGTTCCTCCGGGGTTACTATTTGATGACACTATTCTAAACTCGAGGACAAGTTCTTTCCAACCCGAGGTGACTAATGCAAGAGGATTCACATATTATTATTACTATTATTGATATTTTAGGTTTTTTGTATTGAGTATTATTGGTAATTTCTATCTTTTTATATTTTTTGTATTATGAGTCTATTTAGGGATTTTAGAATTAATTACGAGTCTTTTCCCCTTTTTTAGGATTAGTTTTCTTTTCTAAAAATTAGTTTAGATTTTATCTCTTTTTTAGGATGAGTTTTCTTTTACTTTTTATTTGTTTCTATTACGACTTTTCCTTATTTCTTAGGTTATTTAAACAAGGGCTAGGGATCTTGTAAGAAGGTGGTTGATATTGAGTTTGGTTTTAATTTGAATCAAAAATTAATTTCATTTAAACCTAGAGGCAACTCCTCTTTGTTTACGAATTATCTTCTTATGTCTTTCTCTACAAACCTCTAATTTGAACATCACACCTAGAGTCTCTTCCCTGTGTCAGCTACTCTCCTCTTACTTCGCCGACCTGGTCCTCTACTAAGAATTTTATTTTTTGGTGAAAAGTACAGACGACCACCCAAAATTCATGTAGGGCGAGTCTCCCCAAGATGACATTGTATGAAGATGGAGAATCTACCATTATGAAGACAGTCCTCCTAGTCCTCATCAAGGTTTTGATGCCTAGGGAGATGGTTAGCTTGATCTAGCCAATTGGTTGCACCTCGTTCCTTATGAACCCATACAGGGTGGTGATCACTGGTTGGAGTTCACTTGTGTCAAGTTGGATGCTGTCGAATGCACTTTTGAACAACACGTTAACAGAGCTTCTAGTATCAACGAAAACTTTAGCCACGCAACTATTAACGATAACTGCTTTGATGATAAGTGCATCATCGTGAGGGAGCTCCACTCCCTTTAAGTTTGGGGCCCAAAATTAATTTGGGGCCTCACTGCTCACTCTTGGGTGCTGCCAACTGAATGGATCTCCAGTCGGCGTCCATGTGCCTTTCTAACCCTAGTAGAATCCCCATTAGTGGGGTCTCCCGAGATCATGCCAATGTCCCAAATGGCTGTCTTTCCCCGGTTCTCCTCTTCTCGGGTTTCCATTGGCTCCTTTCCTCGGATTGCTAGTCAGCCATCTTGACCCCTCCCTCCCTTGAGACGGGTTTGCCAGGCGACCAAAGGTGTTGGGGTTGTTGGCCTACTAGTTCAGGAGTTGAGGCGCGATTTCGAGTGGAGGCAAACCTAGTTCAGCTGCTCAACGAGCATCTAGAGCAAATTGGAAGCAATTTCCTATATCGTGGGTGTGAAACCGGTGGTAAGTGTAGTACATAGGTTCCCATGGGGAAGACTTGTTGACAAGGGTTCGAATGGCTTCGACCTGTTGTGCCACTCTAGCATCCCAGACTGGTGGAAGATTCAGTCGGGGGTCTTTGGGACAAGCTGGAGGCAGTGGTGGTCTCCGATCGGGTTGGTCAGGCGAAGCTGGTTGTTGGTACAATATTCCCTAGGTCAAGGTTGACCTGGTTGACTGAGCTTGGATTAGGTCAAGCTCGAGTCTTGATGTTTGGGTTTTGATGTTTGACAATACATGGAGACAAGACATGGAGATTGTAGGTGCAATTGTTCATGTGGTGAGATTGTGAAGGAGAGTCAAGTAGGTCAAGGTTGACTGGATACTTGACTGAAAAGTCCTGGTGAGTGAAGACAGGTGAAAGTCCTAACTAGGAGGTTAGGCAGAAGGAAAGTCCTAGTGAGTGAAGCTAGACAGAAGGAAAATCCTGGTGAGTGAAGCCAGGTGAAAGACCTGGTGAGTGAAGCCAGGTGAAAGCTAGGCAGTATGGAAAGTCCTAGTGAGTGAAGCCAGGTAAATGAGAAGTCCTAGTGAGTGAAGCTAGGCAGAAGGAAAGTCCTGGTGAGTGAAGCCAGGCAAATGAGAAGTCCTAGTGAGTGAAGCTAGGCAGAAGGAAAGTCCTGGTGAGTGAAGCCAGACACAGGAAATCTAGATGGATCAAGTTTGATCAGACATCTGGTGTTGGGAAGGCCAAGTAGGTCAAAGGGATTGACCAGATACTTGGCACGGGAAATCCAGGTGGATCAAGGTTGATCGGACACCTGGTGGAGATAAGTCCAAGTGGGTCAAGAATGACCGGACACTTGGCACGAGGAGAAAAGTCCAAGTGGGTCAAAGGGATTGACCGGACACTTAGTGAGGGAGTTCTAGCAGGTCAAGGGTGATCGGATGCTAGGCATGATGTACCAACAGGTCATGATTGACCGGATGTTGGTTTAGGGAACGTTGGACTTATTTTTGGGCAAAAACAAGGGCTGGATCGATTGGCTCATGCTCAATCGATCGACCGATCGATTGGGAGAGTCCCCGCGACAAGTCTTCTCCCAATCGTTCGGTGGATCGATTGGGGAGAAGTGTCGCGTGAACAGAAAGCCTCTCAATCGATCAACCGATCGATTGGGAGCCTCCGATCGATCGGGCGATCGATTGGGAGGTGCATTTCGCACGACAAGCCTTGGATCGATCAGCCGATCGATCCAGACATTTCCCGAGAGCACAGAGGGGCTCTGGATCGATCGACCAATCGATCCAAAGCCTCCCCGATCGATTGGGAGTAATCCAATCGATCATGATTTGACCGTTGGCGCAGGATATAGCTGTTGGCAAGTGCTTCTCTCGGCAGAACTCACGGCTTTTATTTTCTGATCTTCACCGCATCTCCACCGCATCTCTCTCAGGTTTAGATCGCCAGTCCTTGAAGGTTCTTGGAGGCTTGTGCTGGTGCACATCCAAGTCAAGAGGCGAGGGAGAAGTTAGGGTTAGGGTTTCGTGTGCAAACTTGTAAGCTTTTGCTTGTATTTTGTTTTCCCTTTCATTTTTCTTGTACTGAGAGCTTATAAGGCTTCTCCGCCTTCGGTAGTTACCGTAAAGGAGGGTTTTTATTAGTGGAGGGTGCGTGAGTGTGTGGATCCTTGGATTAGTCACCTCTTCTTGAGGTGGATACCAAGTAAATCCCTTGTGTTAGCGTTGTGTGTGTGTTTCTTTATATTTTCCGCTGCACATCATCTCAAGAAACAAGCAACAACTAGCACGAGATCGCAAAGAGCTATTCACCCCCCCCTTCTAGCTCCATTTTTTGTCCCAACAAGTGGTATCAGAGTGAGGCCGCTCTTCACCAGAATCATCGCCGGAAGGGGCAAAAAGCTAGAGGGTGAAGAAGTTGGAGCAAAATTCTACAAGTCAAAGATTTCATCAAGCTCAACTTAAACATGGAATTCCAAGACGGGCTTGGATTCGACACGAGGGTGCCTCCATCATATGTATCCTCAAGCTTCGATTCTTGGAAATCAAGAATCAAAAATTTTCTTATGATGGAGATAGAGCAATGGTTTGCTCTAATGGAAGGCTTCGAAGCTCCAAAGAATTCAAAGGGAAAAATTCTCAAGAGGAGCAAGTGGAGCCAAGACCAAATCCAAAGATGTGAGGGCAATGACAAAGTGACCAAGCTTTTGGTCAATCTATTGCCGAGCAACATCTTGGAGCAAATTGGAGATTTTGAAGATGCCAAAGAGCTATGGAGCAAATTGGCCAAGATTCATGAGATCCCCTCCACTGTACCAATCCAAGAAAAATCCAAAGAGGGTGACTCATTGGAGCAAGACCAAGAGGAGGAGAATTCCGAAGGTGAGAGATGCTCATCTTCCGAAGAAGAAGTCCAAGAAGCTTCATCTTCAAAGGAATGCAATGAAAAGGGCAAGGAGAGGGCATACTCCTTGTTCCATATACAAGATGAAGATGAAGAAGCCTCCACCTCTAGGATTGAGGGGGGAGTGTAGATTATTGACACCGGAGCAAGAAGAAGCCTCCACATCTGGGTCAAGAGAAGAAGAGGATGAAGAAGCTTCCACCTCCACAAGTCAAGCTAAATCAAATGGAGGATCAAGTGTCGTCCCTACACATGAAGGTATAAATGTTTCAATTAAAAATAAAAATCATATTATATGTTTTGAGTGTAGGGAACATGGGCACTACAAGAGCAAGTGCTCCAAATTGGCCAAGAAGAAGGGCCAAGTGGCACTAAAGGGCAAGGTGAAGCCCAAGGAGACCGTCCCCGGAATAAAGAAGAGCAAGGAGCACATTGTGTGCTTCTCTTGCAATCAAAAGGGACATTATCGGAGTCAATGTCCCAAGGGGAAGAAAGCGGTCAAAGCTCAAGGAGGAAGCATGAGTCAAGGGGGAGCCTCCAAGGTAAAACGAAAGGTATCATTTGTTGAGCATACCCCTTTAAATAATGGTAAAAAGCATGCTAGTTCTAATTTTTATCATTTTAATGCTATTTACTATAAAAATAGGGAGCATAATAGTATTAAAGAAAAACATATGGCTCTCTCCATGCTAAGATTACCACATCTAGGGCTAAGAAGGTAGATAACCAACTAGGAAGTAATCCTAAGGATTTTAGGTATTTACCTAAGAAAAAGAAAAATCAAGGTTTTAGTGAAAAATCCAAGGTTGAAGGATTATGGAGAGAAAATCAAGTCTTAAGCTCAAGACTTGATAAATTAGAAAAGACCCTAAAAAGGATGGAAAATTTCCAAAAAGGACAAAATGAGCATAACCTAGGTTTAGGACAACAAAAGTCATCCAATGGCCATAGAGGTTTGGGATACAAACCAAAGACTAAGAAGGATGTAATTTCTTAATTACTATGGGGTTCCATATAGCTATGGAACCGAGTCTAGGTCAAATGGTCAAGTCAAAAATACTAGGAAGGTTATTCCTAAGAGTATTTTTGCAACAAAAGTGATTAAGACTTCTAAGAAGTCCAAGAAAGTCACAAAAAAGGTCACAAGGGAAGAAATCCCTAGAGTTGACCTAGAAAATGTGACCAAGGTTTCTAAGAAGCCTAACAAGGTCACTAGGAAGGTATCTAGGGAAGTTATCCCTAGTGAATACTTAGAGCATCCAAGGAGCACCAATAGGTTTTGGGTTCCTAGGAGCATTTTCTCTACCCCTTAGATGGGTGAGAGAGTGTCAACCTAAATTGAAAGGGTAGTTAACCCAATCATGATGAAGTTGGCACTCTAAGAGCATTTTCAAGGTTACTCTTGGAAAGAGTAAGATGTGCCATAATGTGAGAAATTTAAATTTTACAATTAGTTTGGCACATTTTGAAAAATCATAAGAACTATCAAGTTGGGATTGTGGTATGTTCTTATGGAAGTTAAAGGCAAATCAAAGCCTTATTTCAATTTGTTACTCTTTAAAGAGTAATTTGTGTCAAAAATTTGAGGAATTTACTTAATTTAAATTGGCACAAATTAGGAAAAGTAAAAGAAATGTCAAAATTGGATTTTGGTATTTCTTGGGATATTTTGGGCAATCTAGGGTTAAATTTTAATTTAGCTAAGGGTTAAGGATACTTAGAGAGATAATCTAGGTATTTCGTTTATGCTAATTTGTCATGCTTTGTTTGCCCAAAATATGTCATGACATCATACTTATTCTTGCATTCATGTTTTATTATGAAAAACATAAAAATATCATGTCATGTCATTCATACATCATATAGTTATAGGAAATTTTCTTTTGAAAATTATTTCTTCTTGATATATGCCATAACATATCATGCATTATTTTAATTCCTTGCAACTTAAGGACAAATGACATTTATTAACAAATAACATCCTTGGTGGATGTTCATAACCTCAAAATGCCTAGGTACATATGCATGATCCCTAGCTTAGGGGAAAACCAAACTTTACATCTCACTAAGAACTATAAGGTGACTTGTATGTGGTTTCACACAGATAAAATACAAGTGAGATGTTAGGATGATGAACAAAACTCAATATGTTGATTTAGTGCATTCTTTTGAGTTTTAAGTTCATCAAACACATAGTTATGTGTTTTCCAATCATTGGGAAAGTTAATGTACAAGTTATGTGCATTGAGGCCAAAGAACATGTTTGGAAATTAGTTTTGAAAATGATTTCAAATATGTTTTGGAAAACCTTGGTGAAGACTATCTTTTGATAGTACTCATCATTGAAAGGTTAGACACAAACTAGAAGAAAACACTAAAATTTTTACAAGTTTTCTATTTTGTGTCAATCTTGAAAAATATGAAGTATTTTCTTAGAAAACTATTTTTCCATGATAATATATGCCCTAAGGAATGTCTACATGAATTTTCATAATTTTTCAAATTTTGTAGAATTTTTTGGGAGTTTCTGAAATTGACTGAAATGGAATTTCAGCAATTTCAGAGCTTCAATCGATCACCCGATCGATTGAAGTGCCTCAATCGATCGGGCGATCGATTGAGAGGAGTTTTCTCACGAGCAGAAGCTCGCTGGATCGATCAGCCGATCGATCCACGCAGTCTGAATCGATCAGTGGATCGATTCAGCAGGGTTCAATCGATTGGGACCCAACTCCAATCGATTGGGGATGCTGATTTTGGCTAGGAAAGCCTGATTTCAGTATTTTGAACCACCTTTAGTCTAGGTAACCATTCCTAACCCCTCAAAACATATTTGTATACATTTAGAGGGAGTTTTCATGATGAAAACAATGATGGATTAGTCAAGAAAGACTAAGTAGAGGTTTAGGTTGAGGTTTGGTTTCAGTATTAAATTTTTAGACCTCAAAACTTCTAAATTTGGGTTTCCTAAATGTTTAGGGATTCCAAGTCATTGTTGGTGCAATGACAGAAGTTACATGCATGTCTTTAGGGGGAGTTACTATTTAAGGACATGAAAATCTATTTTTCATACACCATGGAAGGTGATTAATCTTCTTTAGCGACAATGCTCAAGGTTGGGCATTTTGAATGTAATGGAGAGTGGATATCTTCATGTGTGTTTGCTCACGGATGAGCATTTGATGACAATGAAGGGTATGTGACCTTCATTTGAATCGTGTGTGAATATACCAAGTGGTATATGCTCAAGGATGAGCGTTTAGAATAATGAAGGGTATGGGACCTTCGTTATTGTGTTGTGAACAACGAGTGAAGTTGTCAACAACGTCCGGTAACTCTTCAAGGGGAGAGTTTTTTATGTGTGCCAATAGGGGGAGAATGTGTGGCTAAGTTAGACCTTCATTACCTAAAAAGGGAGTTTGCCCTCTAGAAAAGGAGGAGAATGAAGGAAACCATCATTCTTACATTGGCATGAAAGGAGTTGAGGCTATGGGATTAGCCTAACTTACAAGTGGTATTGTCAAACATCAAAAAGGGGGAGATTGTTAGTGCAATATTCCCTAGGTCAAGGTTGACCTGGTTGACTGAGCTTGGATTGGGTCAAGCTCGAGTCTTGATGTTTGGTTTTCGATGTTTGACAATACATGGAGACAAGACATGGAGATTGCAGGTGCAATTATTCATGTGGTGAGATTGTGAAGGAGAGTCAAGTAGGTCAAGGATGACTGGATACTTGACTGAAAAGTCCTGGTGAATGAAGGCATGTGAAAGTCCTAACTAGGAGGTTAGGCAGAAGGAAAGTCCTAGTGAGTGAAGCTAGGCAGAAAGAAAATTCTGGTGAGTGAAGTCAGGTGAAAGACCTAGTGAGTAAAGCTAGGCAATATAGAAAGTCCTGGTGAGTGAAGGCAGGCAAATGAGAAGTCCTAGTGAGTGAAGCTAGGCAGAAGACAAGTCCTAGTAAGTGAAGTCAGGCAAATGAGAAGTCCTAGTGAGTGAAGCAAGGCAGAAGGAAAGTCCTGGTGAGTGAAGCCAGGCACAGGAAATCCAGATGGATCAAGTTTGATCAGACATCTGGTGTTGGGAAGGCCAAGTAGGTCAAAGGGATTGACCAGATACTTGGCACGGGAAATCCAGGTGGATAAAGGTTGATCGAACACCTGATGGAGATAAGTCCAAGTGGGTCAAGAATGACCGAACACTTGACACGAGGAGAAAAGTCCAAGTGGATCAAAGGGTATTGACCGGACACTTGGTGAGGGAGTTCTAGCAGGTCAAGGGTGACCGGATGCTAGGCATGATGTACCAACAGGTCATGGTTGACCGGATGTTGTTTTAGGGAACTTTGGACTTGTTTTTGGGCAAAAACAAGGGTTGGATCGATCAGCCGATCGATTGGGAGAGTCCTTACAACAAGTCTTCACCCAATCGATCGGTGGATCGATTGGGGAGAAGTGTCGCGCGAACAGAAAGCCTCCTAATCGATCAGCCGATCGATTGGGAGGTGCGATTTCGCATGACAAGCCTTCGATCGATCATCTGATCGATTCAGACATTTCCCGAGAGCACAGAGGGGCTCTGGATCGATCGACCGATCGATCCAAAGCCTCCCCGATCGATTGGGAGCAATCCAATCCATCGGGATTTGACCGTTGGCGCAGGATATAGCTGTTGGCGAGCGCTTCTCTCGGCAGAACTCACGACTTCTATTTTCTGATCTTCACCGCATCTCCACAGCATCTCTCTCAGGTTCAGATCGCCAGTCCTTGAAGGTTCATGGAGGCTTGTGCTGGAGCACATCCAAGTCAAGAGGCGAGGAAGAAGTTAGGGTTAGGGTTTCGTGTGCAAACTTGTAAGCTTTTGCTTGTATTTTATTTTCCCTTTCCTTTTTCTTGTACTGAGAGCTTGTAAGGCTTCTCCGCCTTCGGTAGTTATTGTAAAGGAGGGTTTTTATTAGTGGAGGGTGCGTGAGTGTGTGAATCCTTGGATTAGTCACCTCTTCTTGAGGTGGATACCAAGTAAATCCCTTGTGTTAGCGTTGTGTGTGTGTTTCTTTGTATTTTCCGCTGCACATCATCTCAAGAAACAAGCAACGACTAGCACGAGATCGTGAAGAGCTATTCACCCCCCCCCCCCTCTAGCTCCATTTTTGGTCCCAACAAGTGGTATCAAAGCGAGGCCGCTCTTCACCGGAATCATCGTCGGAAGGGTCAAAAGCTAGAGGGTGAAGAAGTTGGAGCAAAATTCTACAAGTCATTAAGAGAAGGCGCTTATTAGCATCCCAGACTGGTGGAAGATTCAATTGAGGGTCTTTGGGACAAGCTGGAGGCAGTGGTGGTCTCCACTCGGGCTGGCCGGCCGGAGCTGGTGCCCTCACTTCCTTCTTCTGGGCGGCCTGAGCTTCCTCTACATTAATGTATTTGACCGCTTTTCCCAATAAATCGTCGAAGTCCTTTGCGAGCTTCCTAATGGGGGCTTAAAAGAAATCCCCTTCTAATAGACCTTAAGAGAATGCGCTTATTAGTATCTCTGAAGTGGCAGAGGAGACATCCAGCGCCACTTAATTGAAGCGTTTGATATACGCTCACAAAGACTCCTTGTCTTGTTGCTTGAGCATGAAAAGACTATGGTTGGTTTTTTTATATCTTCTGCTACTGGCAAAGGTGTAGGAAAGCGCTTTTGAATTCTTTGAAGTAGGTGATAGATCCAACTGGCAGCCTGTCGAACCATCTTTGTGCCGAGCCTGAAAGAGTCATCAGAAACACTCTGCACTTTATTATGTCGCCATACTAGTGCAACAGAGCGGTGTTTTGGAATTTTTAGAGGTGATCTTCCTAGTCATTGTTGCCTCAATACTATCCAATAGAGAGGGGTCTAAAACCCTTGGAGAGCTTTTCCAGCATTTCCTGAGAGAAAGGAACCCTGGGACAAGCATGTCCTAAATGGCTAAGGCCTTTCCTCTCTTTGAGTCCCTTGGGAGCGAGTTTTCGGCCAAGGAAGCCTGAGATCGCTCCATTTTGGTGCAATCTTCTCCAGGTGCTCGATAAAATGCTCGGAGGAAGTTACATGGCTCCTTCCTCTTGGACCTTCCATCTAAGGCAGAGGGCCCATCCCTCGAGGCTACAGGTGGACAACGCTAGTGAGAATCCGCGGTCTATTTTTCTGAGACCGCTCGTGCCTTGGCCTCCTTGAATAGCTCATATTCTTCAGGTGTCATGGTGACGTTGATTCTACTGGTATCCTCCATCTTCACGTTCAGAAGAAAGTGAATGTGTTTCCACAAGCGATGCCCAATTTTATCCCGTCCAGAAGCTGAGTCAGACGGAGAGGTAGGTGATAAGGGTAGAAACGTTGACTAAGAGAGGACTTGGGGACTGGGACTCGAAGATGCACTGGAAACCTCGGACCTTCACAAGGGGCAGGAGAAGGATAGTCGTCAGGGGTTCCACGGACCTACGTACACCACAGAGAGAGTCGCACGGAAGCGTTGGGACGAGAACCAGGGAGGAGGTCCCTAGCGCAAACACTCCGGCGCTTATGTCAAAATTGGAATAGAACCAAAAGTGTGAAAAGAAGAAGATGAACAGTAGTAGATTCGTGCGTATGTGCGCATACCTGACCAATGAAGAGAACTCCCTTTTATACCACCTCTCATAACCTCCGTAATAATGAGACGGTCACAGAATGTCTTGTGTAAGAGTATGTCTGGTGATCTAGGATGTACGATAGACTTCTATTGGGTGAAGGAAGGTTCCGCAACATGTATGTGGAAGAGCATCAGAATATTCCCTAACAAATGGTCATTATTCTCTGACAGGTTATTGTTATTCCCTGACAGCATTGTCTCTTAGTGATAATCTGATCGTCACTGGGATCCTCCAGGAGTAGGTTGGGAGCCTTGCTCATGAGTGAGATGAATCCAGGAGTTCTGGTTGTCCTTGGGACAACCGGGAGTAGGTTTGGAGTCGTGTCCATAAGAGAAGTAAGGAGCTGAGTCCTGAATATCTGGTCGACCCTGTGACTGACCGAGAGCAGGTTGGGAGCCGTGCTCATGAGAGAAGTGAGGAGCTGAGTTCTGCAGATCGGACCGACACTAGAACCGATTAGGAGTACACTTGGAGTGCCTGGCCCATGAGAAGGGATTGTTCTGGAGATCCGACTGACACTAGGACCGACCGAGAGTAAGTTGAGAGTCATGCTCATGAGATGAGGAACTAAACCCGAAGGATCTGACCGGTGTTAGGGACCAGTTGAGAGTAAACTGGGAGTCATGCTCATGAGGTGAAGAACTAAGCCCTGAGGATTTAACCAGCGTTAAGAACCAACTAGAGTAAACTAAGATTCATGCTCATGAGGTCATGAACTAAGCCTTGAGGATTTGATCGGCGTTGAGAACCAACTGATTGTAAACTGGGAGTCATGCTCATAAGGTGAGGAACTAAACCTTGAGGATCTGGTCGGCGTTGGGAAGCAACTGAGCGTAAACTGGGAGTTATACTCATGAGACGTGAGGAGCTAAGCTCTAGAATCCCGGCCGATATAGGAGCCACCCAAGTATCTAGTCTTGACTGTCACCTCCTCTTAATTTTTAACCATCACATCATCTTAACTCTTTGACCCCAAAGTATTCATGGGCCACCCATTATACGCCATATTGGTGATCTTCCCCTCAAGCTGCCAACCTCAACGCACCAAGATTTACAAGATCTTTACCTGAGGAGGACATGCACTATAATGAGCCGTCACAACTGTTCAATTTTCAGAAGAAGAATATTGACATCAAAGAGAGACATTTATACTTACGTGTCTTTTCAGTTTTATTTTTTTCCCCCTTCTCTCGTATATTCATTAGTATTTTATACAAGTCTCAATGTTAGAATAGTTGCATATTATCATCCTCTGCTCTTCTCCAGGTAGCAAATTCATTTGGAACACTATATATTTCTTGCTTTTGGTCTGCACTAATGGAGTTTTGGCTTTAACTTGCAATGGATGTCTTTGACTGCTTGTACTAATTAGCTTTACCTTCTTTTTCTCTGCATGCCTAAAAGGATGCATCAAGTCTTCTGCGGGCGGAAAGAATTGCAACTTTTCTTTTCTTGGCTTGCATAAATCAATAAAGAAGAACAAATTTGTGTTGTAGTGACTCTTGATCTCTCCTTTTTAGAAGATCTCAGATATTTATATATATATATATAGATATGTTGGAGCACATACATAAGAATCCTGCAGGGCAAATCAATTATAGCAAGATATGTGCTTTCGTGAGTCTACTTGATCAGTGCAGGAACCGTCTGAACTACTCTTTGGACTTGTTTTGGTGGAGGCAAATCTCAGAATGCATTGAGAGAGAACAATGATAACAGGATATTATCTTGGAGATCTTGGTGGACGTTTGAGCATAATATCAGTAAGTGTGCTCTTTCCACAAAGAGTCTCTGCATTTGAATGCACTAATTCGACCTAAAAAGGAGAAGCCCATAATGGCTACCATTAGGAGTATTCATGCGGTCATTTAACCACGTAAGGCCATGGTGTTACTGACATCATCATCATCATCATAATCATCATCATCATCTCTCTCTTTCACTACTCCTTGTGCTTGTGCTGTGGATTGTGGTGGTGGCATCATTTGGATCCTTGAATGGGGCAAGGAAAAGGTTATGGCAAGGGCCAGCTCAGGGGACCAACTCAAGCGCATGTTGTAGTGGCAACTCGCACTGCACGCAAACACTGCTCCAGGCCAGTCCCACAACTTTTTACAAATAAAAACAAGTCCACAAACCCTATCCAAATTCTGCGTTGTGCGAGGTGAAAAGGAAAAGACAGATAAGAGAGAAAGTGGGTTCTTAGAATTTAGAACAACTTGCAGTAGGGTCGAGTGGTCAGGAGATCAGCGGATCATCTCAGTAGAGTGACAAAAGGTAAGCGTTGGGGCAGGAGCAAAGGTAACTTGTAGGCAAGATCGATCACTATTTCTGAGACCGAGAGCATAATGCAATTATGCAAATGAAAAAAGATACAAGTTGCGTACATACCTTTTGATATTGTCTTTCGAGGACTTGCATTCATGAGGTAAGTCTGAAAAAGGTTCAACACACCAAAAAAAAAAGAAGAGAGAAACGAGTTAGAAATTCCAGATTACAGAATACATCAAGCTGAAAACGTATGGGTTCGATCTATCGAGATTATTATGGTAACTCGTGTTGTCCCCATTTCGAGAGTAAAGGATCACTTGTTGCAAAACTCTAGAACTGCTTGCTGATTCGTGTTAGGAATCATGGTTATGTAAGTTGTGCCGATTAATTCGGTTTCATTTTGATTTTAAAATTTCTAATTTAGTTAAGCTGAACCTTAAATCTCTAAACTGAGAAATTTTAGGTCCTTAATTCTGAATTAACAAAATAAAAAAGTTAAAATCAGATAAAATTATATAATTGTTGAAAAGTTCAGTTAATTCAATCGAAAATTAAATTAACTAATATTTTATTGATTCAATTTATGTAATTTTTATTGAAAAGTTTGATCAATTTTGTTAGTTAAAAAATTTTGATTTAATTAATTTTAATTAAATCGGTTCGGTTTTAAATCAATTGCTCAGCTCACATGCCAATACATGGATGAATTAATATATATATATATATATATCACAGGTATTTCACATGTTAATATGTGATGGAGTAGACAATGATGCAATTTTTTCAAAGAAAAAATAGACTATGGATATAGATGTAATCAGTGCGTAAACTAGCACTTTGATCGGTTGGAAAGAAATGAACAAACATTTGGGGGAGACGAAGACCTATAAACTCATTGATTGAGCTATTGGGGTCATGCCAAGTAGTATTAACAACTTATGTGAATGTTAAATTATATCCAACAATCTGCAAAGAAAGAGCAAATGTTAAGTTCTCATGCCTTGTCATTTTCATTAATTTGACTAGTTCTTCCGTTTAGATCTCTACCTGATCTGCCATAAATTAGGTGTTGTTGCTATTTCATGACAACCATATCCTTTCCCATGCTTGAGATGGATTTCATTTGCCTTAGTGATAGTTCCATCTAATTTACTTGTCAGATATTAGTATATATAACAAAGAATTATACATACTAGCATTCTATATCAAGTTCAGTAAACCTTAAATTAAATTATGGCCTAGGGGTTAATTTATGAGACCGTAATGATCTATTTTCTGTTTGTTTAAGCCTCATTTATGAAAGGGCATGTTTAATTTAATATAATCAGGGTTGAAGTATTTGTTCCCTTCCAATTTCCATTTTGGTGGTGGAAAGAATTTAATTTCAAATATTGATATCTTCTTGACTTTAATACACAGGTAGAGACCTGCTCATAGGTTTAACGCCAGCAAGGTTTGCGTTTAAAGTAAACTCATTGCATTACTGTCTGAGATTGGCATTATTTGTGTAGATATTTTGCTTTAAGTTTTACAATAATAGAAATGAATTATTCAGTGCTACGATCTGTTGTGCTAAATATCAATGAATATTGCAGCATGATAAAAAAATAAAAATAAAAAGTGGGGTATAATATAAATCAAACAACAAAAGAGCTAACATAATACAACTTAAAGCGACACAAAACAATAAAATACCAAATGGAAACATCTCATAATGCATCGTGTCTTGAACGACCTTGGTGATCGCACCAACTCAAAAGAGACACAAAACACTAAAATACCAAATGAAAACATCTCATTGCATTGTGTCTTGAATGATCATGGTGATTGCAGGTGAAGTATTGATTTATGTTTTATTTTAGTACATGTTTACTTCGACACTAGTAGGATCATTACGTGGTGGTTGATAGAATTATGCATGCTGAGTGATATATACATATATTGCTGTGCAGATTGGCCTCGAGCAGGGTGTAACGTCATAGAAACACAAGTCGAACAACATGAAAAGTAAATGCATGCCTAACGAACTACCACAAAATATTAACAAAAGACTTCAAGTACTGAATATTGATGGAAGACAATTTCCTCTCCTCGTGTAAAAGAGATAACAAGAAAAGGCCTTTATGTTTAATCGTTAATATTGATGTAATTAAAAGATTAGGAGCTTTACAGAATCCTCTCGAAAACTGTTGGAATCATAAACACGGAGATGGAATGCATTCCAAGACACAATGATTACATCGTTTCGAGGAGGCAGCAAGCTCAGGCGTGGAAATAAGAAAGCAAAGGAGCAGAACGTGGGCCTTGACCAATGTGGGCCCTTCCCCGTTCTTTACTTGTTGCTTTCTCTCACCTTTTCTTCTCCTCTCTCTCCGCTCTCTTTTTCCATCTCCTTCCTCTTTCTGCTCCAGCTTTCCCTTATCTCTCTCTCTCTCTCTCGTGATGGCAGCGCAATGATACGTCGCGCAGGGGGCGGAGCCGCTTAGAACATGGCAACAATCGCGTAAGAGCAAAGTAAAAATCCATGCTTTCTCAAGGACCAAAAGCCCGGAAGACAAAAAGCTCATCATCCCTTCCGAATCCATCATTGTAGCATGCCACAAGAGCTAATTATATATAGAGCAGGTCGCCGGCCCATCAGGGGAATCTATATCATTCCAACAAATGGACAACACCGGCCTCCATCACGCCCATGATCTCCCAATCTATCCACCGGAAGACCAAATCGGAGCGGTCATGACCATGGCGACTGATGCTTGCGCAGCAGATTCCTCTGTTGCTTCTCCTTCCACCGCTAATCTCCCATGGCCACCGCTTCTAAACGCCCCGGAGCCGCCCTTCCTGATTCGCGATCACGTCCAAGAACGCAGCTTCTTGTTCCCCAATTCGCTTCCGCCGCTCCCTCCGCCGCCGGCGTTCTACCACGACCTGTACATGGGGCAGCCGGAGCAGCCGGACCCGCTAGTGGGGTTCATGACCGCGGGGGCGGGAATCAATTACGCCGATGCGTTGGTTCGCGGGCGCGGGATGATGTTGACCGCGTGCTCGCCTTCTTCTTCGACGTTCCCCTTCGGCAGCGGCCTCCACGCCGAGCTGGCCGCCGCCGGCGCGAGGATGACGCACCAAGAAATCATGGACGCCAAGGCGCTGGCCGCCTCCAAAAGCCACAGCGAGGCCGAGCGCCGCCGCCGCGAGCGCATCAACGCCCATCTCGCGCGCCTGCGCAGCTTGCTCCCCAGCACCACAAAAGTAAGGATCCAATCCTAGTATATAATATACGCCATTAACAAAAACAATTAATTAGAGACCACATGAAAACTCGCCATGACTCATCTTCTTCCTAGCTACAACGTCGTCGACGCTAATGGTACTAATTAATATATAATTCAATTCTGTTTCTTATATATTGAAGTTTTTCCTATTGATTCTATATATCCTCACAGCATTTTCCTATCATTATATGAATTAAATAATTCAGGTTCTTAATTAATTAAAGATTTTTCCTCGGATTCTGATACAATGAAAAAAAATTGGGATCATTTTTGTGCTTGGGGAAACCTAGTAATCGTACTCGATCAAAGAAGACAAGGACTGTGGGAGAGAGGAGCGATTGGCATGATAAAGAGAAACCGGCAGTGTGTTCAGAGTAGCAAAAAGCTTCCATGGATGTTGCTACTGCCGGAGAACGGCGAAGCCTAGAGGAGACAAACATGCGCACTCATGTCAGATAAAAGAACATATTATTAAATATATAATTAATTCTCCCCACCATCACCAACCCTAATTCAATTCTCACTTGAGGAAGCGTGCATTCAAGCACTCACCATTCCCCAGTTCACCATTTTTTTTTTATGTATTATCCGATTTAATCTATTTCAAGACACATTAAGAAGATTTTAAATACTCATGAGCTGTGGCGCAGACGGATAAAGCGTCGTTGCTGGCGGAGGTAGTACAACACGTCAAAGAACTGAAGCGGCAGACTTCGGAAATCGCCGAGGAGACAAGCCCGCTCCCGACGGAGACAGATGAGCTGACGGTGGACGCGGCCGACGACGCGGAGGGGCGGTTCGTGGTGCGGGCGTCCTTGTGCTGCGACGACCGCTCCGACCTCCTCCCTGACCTCATCAAGGCGCTCAAGGCGCTGCGACTGCGGCCGCTCAAGGCCGAGATCACCACCCTCGGCGGCCGCATCAAGCACGTTCTCGTCGTCACCGGCGAGGACAGCGAGGACGAGGCCGGCCGGCCGCCGCATTACTCCGTAGAGGCGATCCAAGAAGCATTGAAAGCTGTCATGGAGCGTACGCAGGTCGACGAGCCCCCGTCGGCGGCTGCGGGCGGGACCAAACGGCAGCGGACGGCGCCTACCAACATGTCCACCATACTCGAACACAGGTCGATTTAACTCGGTTGAGACTATTATAAATTAAATAACATGAAATTGTATGCACAGCAACGTGTCTGCTAGTTATATAATATCAATCAAATCAGACACAGATCATTACATATGCAGTTTAATTTCCACAACGAGCAGACTGGGCAATTATTAATCTCATGATTTGCAATTAAGGTCCTTGATTTTGATATGGTGTAGTCATAAACTAAGGAATAATGGTTATCATATGTTTTCATATATATACTTAGTTGATTTTTTTTTTTTCCTTTGCTTTTTGTTCGACTTTGAATGTGCCTGTAATGAAGAAAACAAACCCATGAAATTTCATGCAAAGGGTAATTAATTAATTCTACGTGTGTCTTCAGTACTACTCTTTGTTTTCTTTTAATTTTCTCATCATGGATTGTCATATAAATTAAAATGAACAGAAATTATACATATTATTATTATATCAAATTTAGGGAGGAGACCGGGGGAGAGAAAGTGACAGAGTGGAAGTGGAGCTAGAGAAAGACAAACACAGAAGCTGAAGGGATGTTGGAAAGTACAAGCTACTGGAGCTCATATTATTTTTTGGAATATAGAGGAAGGCTCAAATTCTAGAAGACCTAAAGCTAGTGAAACTATAGTTTAGAAACTAGTGTGTAGGTCCACAGGATTCTTCATGGGTTAGTTCAGTGACAACAATATAAAGCCAAGAGAAGGCCTTCTGACTTCTCAAACTAACGGCTATATATAGGGAATATATGCATGCACTAACTGGACCATCGATCACTGCCAATTTAATTTGCTTATGCTTCTGTTTTCTCTTTTACAAAAATGCACAATGAGTATCTCATGAAAGTACTTATATATGCCCTGATCAGCATACTTCACCTGCAGAATTTTTTTGCACTATATATGCTTATATATGTTTAGTCAATCTATGAAGGACTCCAATTTTAGCCATAATCCCACAAAACAATATCATTTCCCACGGTTTGTAGGTGCAATTGGATTTATTGCTAATTAGGCTTTTGTCAATTCTCTAGTTAGTAAAAGCTAACGATATATGGCTCAACATCTTCTTCATCTCTTTAACAACATCCTTGTAAATCAAACTGCACAAGAACTATCAAAAATTATATATGAATTCTTATCGAGAAGGGATAGATAAGATTTGAGTGATCATGGACAAATTAAACTATATAGACACCCTTTGCTACTATTTTGTCATAGAACCTAGCCAGGTCCGCTGTTCGATCAACCTCCAGCATACATAATAGCAAAGATCAAAAACAGACAGAAAAAAATGCCATACAACATGAGAAAAAAAATTTACACCAATATGAAGAGGTTACATGATAAAAGAGATCATGTGTAGCAATAGCAGAATTCTTAGGCATTAATTAATTGCACTCTAATCTCCCATCATAGTGATGTATCTCAATTTCGTCTCATTGGTTTACTTTTACACGTAAGAATTTTAAGATCACATGATCTATTAATTTGAATTAAAGTAGAAACTTTGTGTTCCTAGGATAGCTACATTCTACATCTGTTATCGTGTGCATGTGTATTACACCTTAATGTTAAATAAGATTAAACTATAAGTGTAAGATTTAATTCTTGATTCAAAGCTTATATAAACCATGGAAATTTGGTCAAAGTAAGGGTAGAAATGATTTCGGGTGTAATTTGGCATTGAATGAGATTAGTTGATTGAATGAACTGGATTCAGTACTGTGTTATACCACTGAAGCCAACACCATTGATTCCATCCTAAAACTGAGTAGATGAACGGTCGATGAGGTGGCAAGAGTATTGACGGAGGAAAGACTTCTAGCTGGGAGCTGCGAATCTTAAACTAGAAGTTGCGGACCTATAGACAAAGCCAACGGGAACGTTAGAACGAGAACTAGGGAGAAATCCCTGGCACAAGTACTCGACACTCAAGTCAAAATAGTAACTGGATGAAAATGGAGAGAAATATGAATAGTAGAACAATAGTATGGATGTATGTACATGTGTATGCCTACTTAGCCAATGAAGAGGACCCTTTTTTATTCCACTTCTTATAACCTTCGCAATAATGAGAAGGTAGAGAATGTCTGGTGTCAGAATATGTCAAATGGTGGAGAATGTACGGTAGCTATCCTCTAGATAGAGGAAGGTTTCATTGTGTGTATATGTCAGTAATAGTATATTCTCTAGTAAGTAGTTGTTATTCAATGATAGATTGTTATGATTCTCTGACAATCATGTCTCCTAGAGGGAGTTTGATCGGCCTGGAGTCAATCAGATTTAAGCTGAGAGTCATGCTCGTGTGTAGAGTGGAGAACTAAGTCCCGTAAGTCTGATCGGCTCTGTATCCGCCCAGGATTATGTTGCAAACCCTGTTCATAAGGAGTGAAGAACCAAGCCCTATAGATCCTGTAGGGGTGTAAATGAGCCAAGCCACTCGTGAGATATTCGAAGCTCGATTCGATAAAAGTTCGTTTGAGCTCATTTAATTAGGCTCGTTAAGATAAACAAACCAAGTTCAAGCTTCACCATATTCGGCTCGTTAGCTTGTGAACATGTTCGTTAAGCTCATGAATTAATTTTTAAATAAAAAAATAATAGTTTTGATATTGAATTTATAGATTTTACACTCTACTTATGAAAAATATAAACAAATTTATTAAATTTATTTATTAAAATAAAATTATAAATTTTAACAAGAATATTATATATTTTTTAAATATATAATTTTGTTTTTAATGAATATTTAAATTTATAATTTATATTTATTAAGCTCGTTTAGGTTCGATAAAAGCTCGTGAGTCATGAATATATTCATTAAATAAAGCTCGAGGTTGGCTCGATTATAAATGAGTCAAACTCAAACATGCAAGAGTTTGGCTCGGCTCGGTTCGATTACACCCCTAAGATCCGGCTGACTTTGTGTCCACCCAGCTTTATGCTGGAAGCCCCGCTCATGAGGAGTATGAACCTAAACCTTGTAGATCTAGTAAACTCTGTGTCCGACTAGATTTATGCTTGAAATCCTGCTCATGAAGAGTGAGAACTGAGCCCCGTAGGTCAGAGTAGCTCTGTGCCAACCCAGATTTATACTGGGAGCCCTACTTCTAAGAGGTGGTTCGTTCGAATATGTATACCCTGACTTTGACTATCATCTCATATTAATTTTGGGCGCCACATTATCTTGACCCCATATTATCCTTGGGACCACTCACAATACGCCGTATCAACCATCTTCCTCCTGCGTGATTCACCATCCGTGGATCGAAAACACACGTCATTTTAACATCCTGTGAGAAAATTTTAGCCCATTAGTTATGAAGTATACTTCCTAGAGCATTGATGATGGAAAGATATAATGGTTAATTAGTGTCATCAATCGCTATCCCTAATTGGGGTTTATATATATGACTTGAATATAACAAGTGATGGTTTGTATAACTTCAGATCGAAGTATTACAACAGTTCAAACCATTGATGACTAATTAAGATCGTTGATATTTGATTGAGAACGTGTAACCAAGAACTTTTATCAGCGGATAACTTGTAAATCTTTTTGACACATTAGCGATCTTTACGTGATCCCAAAGGCTCGGTTGGACCGACATGGCTGTCGGTTGCCTAAGTCAAAGACACTTATTGACGTTCGATGGGTGAGGGGGCATCAGATATGATATATCCCACTTCTTACATACTCAGCACTACCATGCGTGCAATAGCATCCAAAAGACGGCCTTCGACGGTTGGGGCTTTAAGCAATAGCATCCAAAAGGCAATCATAAACTTGTCAATGCTTCTAGCAATCAGGTACCAGAATATATCTTATCAATGCCTCATTGCATCAATCCAAAAAAAAAAACCCGAGCCATGGTGCGATGGCAAATTGTATGTTCAAGTGGTTTCCTAAGCATCGAAAGTTCAAATCCCAACTACGATGCACTGCTCATGCTTCGTATTTGCCTGATGACATTCTATATTTCCTGACTTTTCCCACCCCGTTCACCAAAGCAGGCGATGCGCAAAATTCCTAGAGGTCAAAATTAAGTTTACTAAACAAATACAAAGAAATTTTTGAACGGGAAGAAGATCGAAATATTAACTTGCAAAAGTTATAGGAGTTCCTTGAGAAAAAACTGGAGAGGAAAATTGTTATGGTCCTCATAGATTTATGCTAATGATATATGTTTCTCTGGACTAAACCTTCATGTACGAAAAATGAGATAAATTAGTTTAGTTTATGAAATTGGACCGCCACAACAGTACATGGGATCATAAATCATTGGTCATCAGTCCCCTCGGGGCGGTGCGATGGTTAAGACATGGGGTGTTACCACATGAGGTCTTGGGGTCGAAACTCGGCATGACCGAGCATAATTTCTTCCATGTCTTGACCATTTATACTAATGTCTAGTAGCCACCCGTGATTTACATCCTCCGTATTGGTTTAGGGATAGGTTGGCGGGGGCACTGGGGACGAGTGAAATCGCCTTTGCCACATAAATCACCAAGCAAGAATAGCCCAAAAGAGATCTTAAACGGGCCTAAAGCCCAGTCATGTCCAGTCCAGTAACTTGATGAACCATGCACCGGTTCGGTTCCCGACCAATGCGTTAGTTTGAAGGAAAAGGTCTCGCAACCTTCGTCCTCCATTCTCTGTGAATTGTTAGTAAATCAGTCCTATCGAATCGAGCATATCTAGTTCGATTTGACCTTCGGAGAAATAAATTAAATTAATAGAGTGATTAATCAAAGCGTGCCGTGACAATTTTCGCATGCTCCACCAATGGCGAAAGAAATGTAAGGAAGACTATGTAACTCCATGCTGTTGTCAAAGCTTGATTTATCTCCTTCATTTCATCGTTAACTAATTCTGAGATGATGAATTTAGTCCAATAAATATTTTTTTATTAGTTATCAAAATAAATTAAGAAATACAAAGTAAAGAATACAAATAAAATATAAAAGGTAACAAAACAAAACAGAGAAAGAGGTAGCTGTAAAAGGAGATTAACAAATTGTATGGTAAAAATTTAGATTTATAAAGAAAAAAAGAAATATAATTAGATAATAAAAATAATAATAAAAGACTAATTTATCCTTCTATAATAATAATTTATCATATACTAACATCCCTCCTTAAACTCACGATGCACCAACAGAAAATATTGAGAGTTTGTTAACCAGTAATTGAAACTATGTAGTGGAATGTGTCTTGGTGAGCAAGTATGCAATTTGCATGGAAGATGAGACAAATGACAAAGTGATAGTGTCATTCTAATAGTGATGGTGAGTGAAATGACAATCAATCTCGATATGCTTGGTGCACTCATGAAAGATAAAATTATGAGTAATTTGAATGATATTGGAGTTATCACAATGTATAGGGGTAGGATTCAAGAGAAATACACTCATATCAGTAAGTAATCAATGTAACTAAACAATTTCAGCAGTAGTAGAGGCTATAACATGATATTCTGCTTCGGTAAAAGAACGAAAGATAACATCTTGTTTTGTACTCTTCCAAGAGATAAGAGAATCTCCCAAGAAAACATAATATCCTATGGTAGACTTATGCCCAATCTGCATCTGAATAGGCCCGCAACTCTAAGATAGAAGTAGAAGGATAAAAAAAACTATGAAACTGGCTACCTCGAAAATATCAAAGGATGCGAAGCACAACTCCCCAATGTACTGAAATGGGAGAAGCAACAAACTGCTAACAATATGTACATCATAAGCAATATCAAGTCTAGTAATAGTGAGATATACTAAACTATCAACTAGAGTGCGATATAAAGATGGATCTAGCAAGGGAACACCATCAGTAGAAGAGTACCAAGCATTAACCTCAAGTGGAGTATCAATAGTACGAGTGTTGGACAGATGAGCTTGTTCTAGAATGTCACCAATATATTTGGATTGTGAGAGAAGATAGCCACGAGGAGAATAAGCTAGTTCAAGTCCCAAAAAATAACACAGAGGACCCAAATCTTTCATATCAAACTCACAAGCCAAATGCAATTTCAACTCTTCTATTCCACTTAAATCATCCCCTTTAATAATCATATCATCAACATAAAGAGAGATTAATGTGCGACGTGACGAAGTACAATGAATAAAAAGAGCAGAGTCATGCTGGCTAAGAAGAAAGCCAAGAGATCCAATCACAATGGAGAACTTGTCAAACCAAGCTTGAGGAGCTTGTTTAAGGCTATAAAAAGCCTTCTTTAGTCTGCAAACTTCGCCAGAGTTGTGAGTGACACCTGGTAGAGGCACCATGTAGACTTCTTCTTGAAGATTTCCATTTAAAATAGTATTTTTAATATCCATCTGAAAAATAGACCGCTGACGAACTGATGCAACTGCAATGAGAGTACGGATAGTAACAAGCTTAGAAACTAGAGTAAAGGTTTCCTCATAATCCATACCATACTGTTGGGAAAATCCTTTAGTAACCAAACGAGATTTATACCGCTCAATTGACCCATCAAATTTAGTTTTGATCTTATACACCTATCGAGAACCAATCACATGCTTTCCCAAAGGAAGAGGAACAAGATCCCAGGTACCTATTTGATACAAAGCAGAAAGTTCTTCCGCCATAACCTGTTGCCAAAGAGGTTCAAGAATAGCCTCTTTATAAGAGGAGGGCTCAAACAATTGGTGAATAGAAGTCAAAAATAAATAAAAAGAACCAGAATAAATAGAATACACAAAATCAGATAATTGAGTAGACTTTTATATCATTGAGGGTAACGAGAAAGAGGATCCGCTATCACAGGAACATCACGGGAAGCAGTAAGAGCAGAGGGATCATCGGGGAGCTAAATACCAGAATATGTATGAGTGTCAATCCTTCAAGTAGCATCATTAGAATAAGAGGTGCTAAGGTGGTCTAATTGTGGGGAAACATGATATGACATTGTTAGGACCGTTGGCCGGCTAGAAGGAGGGTTGAATAGTCCCGCACAAAATTAAAATAAACGAACCCTTCTCGAACTTATAACTTAATTAAACACTTGCATAAACATAGAACAAATAATGAACTAAAAAGAAAGAGGCTCCGGAATTTACTTGGTTACAACCGGGGAGGTTGTTAATCCTGTTAGAGTGTATACTAAAAGTCTAACTTTTGTAAACATTTATTTTTTGAAATAAAAGAATCTCATTGGGCAAATATCTACATTTATTTGTTAAGTGTAGTTGTTCAATTAATTTATATTGTAGATAACATGGTGTGTGGTGTCACACATAGAAGATCATGTTTTTAGTTCTTTATAAATTATAAATAGTTGCTCATGACTAAGATGGAAAGGAACAAATCATTGGAATAGTCGTAGTGTAATTAGGTATTAGTTTATCTTGACTAATAAATTACACTAGTACTGTAACGACCCACCTTCCTTACTACTCTCTAAAGGTGACCGTTACTTAACTATTACTCTACTTACTAGTGTTACTTATGCTATTTTTAGCAACACTTAAATTTATCACGGCCCCAGAGAAGTTTCTATCGAAAAATTTCGGCAGCATCTCCCCTGTACCGGTGACCATAAACTGAGATACATAAATATATACTTCAGCCACAGGCAGCTGGAACATGTATCAAACACTCATGCAGTTTAATAATTGTCAAACACTAAAATAACTACTTATTACACAGAGACTCATCACAGCATGCAATCTAAGACACGAATAAACTCAATAAAACAAGGAATAAAAATACAATCTCAAATGACATAAACCATAAAGTACAACTCAACTATTTCTTATCCACTAAACATAAAAACTCAAAGCTTCCCAGATCTCTCCATAGTCCTAATCCTCCTTGTCGCCTTCCTCTTTACACTTTAACTTTTCCTTTATCTGTAGTAGGAGAAAAATAAATCTATAAGCGAAACGCTTAGTAAGTACTAAACTATCTCACAAAAACTCGAAAGTGCATAAGATGCAAAGGATGCTAAAACTGAAATGCTAAAAAGAAAAGCTAAACATGCTCATCTAATAGCAAAACACTAAAATAATATGCATACTCATGATATACAAGAATAAATCTGCATACTGGAAATAAAGCTAATCATGCTCAATAAACTCATAAGGAAGCAAATGAAAACCAATACTGTATGCTTAGAATTATAAGAGCTAAACTTTGCTAGTTCTAAACATAGGTGATACTTGTTTCATTTACTTATAGCCTTATACTTGAAATTAAGGTTTAACTTTCTTCTTCTCTTTCTTGGGCCCAGGCTTAGTACCAAATGCGCGCTCTCTAATAGAGACTGAGGTAGCGAGCCTCCAGTCCTATGAGGGTAAATACCTCGGTCTTACCAGGGCCAAGACCTTGGAATTGGTCACCTGGATTTGTTTAACGACAACCTCGGAAGTCGGGTACTAGCCTCTTACTTTAAATTACTTGTTATCTTTTCTAATTAGACTTTGGTCTTTTCTCTACTCATAACTTCTCATAATCCTCTAAAAAGGTTTAATAGGGCACATAATCATTCCACTAAAATACATGGCTGTTCATCTCAAGAAATAGCACCAAAAACTAAACTGATATGCTAACATAAAGTTAGCAAGGGAAAACTAAACTGCTGTTCACGGTATGTATGCTATTCATCGTAGTGACCACACATATAACATGGCTTAATTCTAGTATGGTGATTTGTATAGATGGCTATGTGTAAGCATAGTTATCCATTCCTTTCTACAGCCATGTATGTGCAAGATACCTTAACTATACAGGTGTCAATTTATGGAAATTTTGCTACTAGATTATGTAGGCATTGGAACTTTACAAGAACAAAGTATCCAAATTAGAATCATGACTCGTCCAAACATATTTCTTTAAGCTCTAAACCTGTTACAACAGAAATACATAGCAACTAGCTAAACTCTTTAATCATGCTATAACAGGATTACATAGAAGCTAACTAATCTCTTTAATCATGCTTCATTAGGAAATACTAAACGGTAATGAAAGGAACTCAAACTAAGTTCTGCATTTGCTAAAAACATGCTTATTCATATCCAGCAAATAGCACAAACAAAACTAATACTTGCTGAAATTAAAACCTTTATAACGCTTGTTTCAATGATATAAATGAAATATCAATCTTCACATGTACAGGACTAAATTCAGGGCATGCATGCTATAACAGAACACAAGCAGCAAGCGAAGAAATCCCTTTAAGCATGCTATAACAGAACATAAGCAAGCAAATTCTCTTTTCTAAACAGCTTAATCCGAAACAAAAACAAGAAGGCTAAATCCCTAGCTACCCTATTCTGTAAAGCATGATCCGGAAACCATAGGAAGAAATCCGAACACAAAGAAACAACCTGCAGTATGTACCGAAATCAACAAGTCCTAGCAATCACTCTGTACAACTCAAACCGCAAGCCAAGGAAGAAAAACAAAGCTCCAAAACTACTCCTACTGCAGGTGAGTAGAAACTTACCACTTGTTCTTGCACTTACAACCGACGGAATGGGTTCTAGGGTTCGGAGAAGGTGAAGAATCTCGGCGATCCCTTCCTATCCGCGTGTTCTCCTTGACGAGGAGACCATGAATCTGTGAACGGCTCCCAAAAAGAAGTCCTCGCCGGCCGCCGAAGAGGAACCGTAGCGCCATCGCTCCTTTTCACCCGAGAGAGAAGACTGCTGTCGCGAGGGAGAAGGGGAGGGAATTAGGTTTAGGGAAAATAATATCTCCAAATTCCCCTAACTTATCCCTTTTATAACTCTCGGTATTTCTATCATCTATGACTACTTAAATTTATTCCGCTCCCTAATTGTTCACGAAACACTTGCGGAACAGTTGGCTAGCTGGGTTCGGTTAAGGTTTGGTTCGGGTCCGGGGTCTTCGGTTCGAATCTCGGCTTGAACATTATTTTTGCTGAAACTTCTTTCGTTTTGTAAAAATACCAAATGACCTCCAAAAATTGCATAAAAATACTCTAAAAATTTCTAAAAATCTCTAGAATATTTCTATAGCACTTCTAAGTATTAATAAGGACTTTTAGAACTTGAAATAGGGAAAATTGGGTCGTTACAAGTACACTCTAAGTGTATTGAGTAGGACCATTTTAGGTAAGTTCTTTTTATACTGACTTAATAAAAGAACTAGACCTTAGTTATTATGGAAGTGTGTACTCTTAATCCTAATATAATAACAAGCATATATATTTAGTATTTATTTCTTTAACTTATCAAAGGGTGAGATTTATCCTGATAAATCAATAGGTCCGATAAGTTGGGAAATGATATTACTTATAGTGTGTGTTGTTGATTATAGAAGGAAACTGTGGCCTAGTAATCTAGGTTGAGAATGTCCCCAAGAGGAGCTCATAAGGATTGTCATGTTAAACCCTGCAGGTGGAATTAGTCCGACATGACAATGAGGTTGAGTGGTACTACTCTTGGATTAAGACATTAATTAAAATAAGTTGTCAGTAACTCAATTAATTAGTGGGCATTCGATATCTTAAACACAGGGAGACTAACACACTCATGATAAGAAGGAGCCCATAATGTAATTTGAGATTGGTGCGGTAGTGCAATAATAACTCTCTAGTGGAATGAGTTATTATTGATGAACTTGAGTTGTGTGTTCGGGGCGAACATGGGATACTCAAGCTCTTCGGAAGGACAAAACTAATTTCTCCTCTAGGTCCCTGTCCTAGCCTCAATGAAGTCTTAAATCCACTCATATAAAGCCCATCTTGGTTTCCAAGTGGCGGCCCAGCCCAAGGCTTGGTGACCAAGCCAAGGGGCCGACCACCATCTTCTCTAAAGGGGTCGGCCACAAGTTTTGTAAAGGGGGTCGGCCACAAAATTTAAACTAGGAGGGGTGTTTTGAATTTTTAAAATCTTTTCTTTGTAGATATCTATAAGTTTTAAAAGAGAGAATTTAAAATATAAAACTTTCCTTATTTGAATTAGGCCACATGGTTTAAAAGAAAATTTAAAAATTTTAAAACTTTCCTTTTTTAACCATCCTCATGGTTTTAGAAAAAAGGAAGGGAGTTTTAAATTTGAAACTTTCTATTTTTGTACCCATGTTAAAAAAGGAAATTTTAGAAGAGAAGTTTTAAATTTTAAAACTTGGTTTTAATTTTTAAAACTTTCCTTTTTTAACATCCACTTTAGGGAATTAAAAGAGAGGTTGTAAAATTTTATAAGAGCTTTTCTTTCTTTCCTTATAAAATTTTTACAAAGTTTTTTTTTCCTCTTTTAAGGGGTCGGCCACCCTTGCTTGGTGCCCAAGCAAGGGGCCGGCCAATCAATGATTGATCCAATCAATGATTGAATCAATCAAGAGGAAGGAAAAGGAAAAAATAAAAGGGGAAAAGGAAAAACAAGTGGAAGATTTTAATTTTTGTAAAAATCTTTTCCTTATTTGCCTTGGGCAAGTAATATAAAAGAAGGGGAGGGGAGGCCTCATGATATATCAATTCTTATTCTTTTGTTGGAGCTCTTCATTGTTGCCGGCCCCTCTCTTCTTTCTTTTCCCCTTGCTCTCTTTTGTTCCTTGGTGGTGGTGGCCGAATACTAGAGAAGGAGGAGGAGCTTTGGGTGGTGTTCATCTTGGAGGATCGTCGCCCACACGACGTCCAAGAGGAGATAAGGAATACGGTAGAAGATCTCGAGGTTATTAGCATACAAAGAAGAGGTATAACTAGTAATTCTTTTCTGCATCATACTAGTTCTTCTTTGTTAGAATTCCAAACACAAGAGACATATGATTATAAAATTTCAGATTTGTTTCGAAGTTGTGTTTTTTTTGTTTTTCGAATTTGTGATTCGATTGTTCTTTTCGGTTAAACCTAATGTTATTTTAGGAAATTAAATATTTAATTTCTATTAAAGGCTTTGTCGAGACAGTGGTGGATGATCCCATACCCAAGAAGGTCTAATGCCTCGCCATGTTTGACCTATGAGCCGATTTTAGAAATAAATATTTAATCAACTTTATAACATAGGTGGATTTGGATCAATAATGTTAAGTTCCGCTTGCAATCCAAATCTAAACCATCAAGAACAGATAAGTTAAATTTGGAATCAATAATGTTAAGTTCCGTTTGCGATTCCTAATTTAATTTCTAAAGAACACAATAGGTTGTTTAGGAAAGGTTCGACACTTGTACAAAATTTTTGTACAGTGAAACCGGTATGATCTTCCTAGGACCAACCAACAATTGGTATCAGCGCTAGGGTTTGCCGCTGTGTGTTTGGTTTTCAATTTAATTATGCACATGTGATACATAATTTAGGCAGGATAATAGTAGGATATGCTAACTCTTTGGTTGCAGACTCCAACTATTATGGCTTATAGATGTTGTGTGTGATTGGACCTTTGGACATGTCAAGGGCATTATTTTTGTATGTGCATGATTGTATGTGACTAATACAGCAGGAGCTGTATTAGCCCTAGGTTTTTAGAATTTTATTTTCGATCTAGATTACATGTACATTCCTTCGTGGAATATAGGATCGATATATGTTAAATTCTATTTTTATCGCGGATCGTATCCTTACGAGGCATGGTGCTATTGGTGGACCAGAGGTGCAGCGGATTAAGTAGCAAGATAGATGCGATGACTGGACTCGATGGCGGTGGCTAAAGATGGCAGCAGCTAGGGTTGGAGCACACGGAGGACAGTAATGGAAAAGGCCATAATAGTTGGAAAATTAATTTCCAAATTTATTCCTTTTATTTACTGTGATGTGTGTGTGTGCATGTGATGTATGCTTGCATAGGTTAAAATTCCTCACCTTAAATAACTAAGTGGGAGAGGGATTTTTAAATAAATTCCACGGTCTCTATTATTGGTTTGTAAGTGATGCAAACAAACTTGTGCGTTGGCTCTGAGTGCCTTCCTCCATATCGGATGAGTTTGTTTGCGGATCACTAGATCAAACTTTCATTTTGGATGACTATAGAAAATTAATCAAGAGTGTGTGATCTTCCCCATCGGAAGGGGCACAATCTTATTAATGGACTAAGTGTCAAGTAATGGTAAACACTTAGGCACGTCTAATAGTATCCTCCCCATCGGAGTCACTGCTATTATTTGTGTGACCGAAGGAAAATCAACTATTAATTTTATTTGTCAAAAGTTAGGTTGACAAGAATAAAATTAATGGGTAAAACCTCCTCTTACAAATGTTTGATTTTGTATACGTCTACACTATCGTGGCATACAAAATTCACAGTGATTTGAGGTGTTGGTTAATTTAAATAGTATTGTTTGAGGAATCAATATCATTCTAAATTTAGAGTATTGACCAAAGTCTATTTTGTGATTCTTAGGATGACTTTCAACCCACTGGCCATTATTCTGAAAGAGAACAGACTTACTGGTCCAAATTATATAGATTGGAAAAGAAATCTAGATATTGTCTTAACTGCTGAAAGCTATAAGTTTGTACTATCAGAGGTATGCCTAGATACACCTAACAGTGATTCTACCCCAGAGGAGATTGAGTATCATAAGAAATGGATAAAAGCAGATGAGATGGCGCAGTGTTACATTTTGGCTTCAATGTCAAATGTATTGCAACATCAGCATCAAGATTTACCAACTGCTTATAATATAATGAACAATCTCAAAGAACTCTTTGGACACTAGAGTCGGACTGCTAGGCAAGAGGCAATGAGAAAGTTAATGACAACCACCATGTCAGAGGGGACACCCGTAAGGGACCGTATCCTCAAGATGATGGTTTATCTGAACAAAATACAAGTCCTTGGAGGTGAAATCGATGGAGAAACCCAAGTCGATATTATTCTCCAAATGCTACCCAGAAGTTTTGAGCAGTTCCGCTTGAACTATAACATAAACAAAAGGGAGTATACGTTAGCGGAACTTCTGACAGAACTACAGGTAGCAGAAGGTATATTTCGTCACAGTTCTCAGATTCACTATGCTGAAAATGGTTCTACTTCTAAGTCGAAAGGCAAGAAGAAGAAGAAACAGGTTGTTTCAGCAAAGAAGGTGAATAAACCTCTAGGAACATGACCAAAAGCTGGAATGAAGAAGTCGAAGGACAAGTGTTTCATCTGCAAGCAAGCTGGACATTGGAAGGCAGACTGTCCTCGTAGGAAAGAGAACAATAAAGGTATATCTCATGCTCTAGTAGTTGAAACATGTTTAGCGGTGTTATCTACCAGCACCTGGTGTGTAGATACGGGATCCACTGATCATGTCTGCAACTCTTTGCAGGGGTTCCAGGAAACCCGACGACTATTTGAAGGAGAGATAACCGTCTACATGGGCAATGCTACTAAGGTGGCGGTTGTTGTAGTGGGAGACGTCTACTTATCTTTTGATAGGAATAGAAGTTTGATTTTAAAAAATTATCTTTATGTACCCAGTTTTAGAAAGAATTTAATTTCAGTTTATAAACTGTATTTGGATGGATATTCTGTTTCTTTCAATAACAATGTGGATATAAAGAGAAATAGGATTATTATCTGTTCTGGTGCATTGGTTGGCAATTTGTATACTTTAAATCCAATTTCTCTCTCAAGGAAACAAATGAAAATTAATAAGAGAAAAGAATTATCTTTGGTATCTAAGGCTTGGTCATATTAACTTAAGTAGGATTCAAAGGCTTATAGCCGATGGACTCTTGGGTTCATTAGAGTTGGAAAATTTTCCAACATGTGAATCTTGCTTCGAAGGTAAAATGACCAAGAGACCTTTTAAGGCCAAGGAGTATAGAGCCAAAGATGTGTTAGAACTGGTTCATTCTGATTTGTGTGGTCCTATGTCTATTCAGGAAAGAGGTGACTTCGAATCCTTTGTCTCTTTTATAGACCATTATTCGAGATACAGATACATTTACTTGATGCATCACAAGTCTGAGTGCTTTGATAAGTTCAAAGAGTATAAGGCTGATGTGGAGAAACGTCTTGGTAAAAGTATCAAAACACTACGATCTGATCGTGGTGGCGAATACCTCTTAGGAGAGTTTAGGGATTACTTATCAGAGGCCAGAATTCAATCCCAGTTGTCCGCACCTGGTACACCCCAACAGAATGGTGTGGCAGAATGAAGGAATATGGCTCTTATGGAGATGGTTAAATCGATGGAGTTATTCAGAATTACCAAATTCGTTTTGGGGATACGCTCTGGAAACAGCAACACACATTCTAAACTTAGTACCTTCTAAATCAGTACCCTCTACTCCCACAGAATTATGGAGTGGGCGAAAGCCCAGTCTAAGACATATTCAGATTTGGGGTAGTCCAGCACATGTGCTGAAAGAAGATGCTGATAAGTTAGAATCTCGTACAAAATTTCGCGTGTTTGTGGGTTATCCTAGAGGAACGAAAGGTGATTTATTTTATAGTCCCAAAGACCAGAAGGTCATTGTTAGCACCAATGCCCAGTTTTTAGAAGAAGACTATATAATGGACCACAAGCCCAAAAGTAAAATTATTCTAGAAGAAATAAGAGAGGACACATCTACTTCAGTACCAACAGTACAAGATGAAGTACCATAAGAGACTACAACACATGTCACACATGATACACAACCGCAGACAGTGCCTCATCGTAGTGGGAGGGTTGTGAGGCAACCAGAGAGATTCATGTTTTTGGAAGAGTCTTCGAATTTGATTCCAGGTAAACATAAACCTGATCCCCGGACATATGATGAAGCACTCCAAGATATAGATGCAGTATCTTGGCAAAAGGCAATGAATTCTGAAATAGAGTCTATGTATTCTAATAATGTCTGGGAGCTTGTAGAACCACCAGATGGTGTAAAAGTTGTTAGATGCAAGTGGATCTACAAAAGGAAAAGAGGGGCAGATGAGAAGGTAGAAACCTTCAAAGCAAGGCTTGTTGCGAAAGGGTATACTCAGAAAGAGGGAATCGATTATGAGGAGACCTTTTCATCGGTAGCTATACTTAAGTCTATCCGGATACTCTTATCCATTACCGCTCATATGGATTATGAGATTTGGCAAATGGATGTCAAGACAACTTTTCTTAACGGAAGTCTTGAAGAAAACATCCATATGAAGCAACCAGAAGGATTAATTGAAAAAGGCAAAGAGCATCTAGTGTGCAAGCTGAATCGGTCCATTTATGGACTGAAACAAGCTTCAAGATCTTAGAACATCCGGTTTAACGAAGTGATCTAGTCATATAGATTTATTCAGTGTCCGGATGAGTCTTGTGTATACAAGAAGTGTAACGGAAAACTGGTGGTATTTCTTGTACTATACGTAGATGATATTTTGTTAATTGGCAACAATGTCAAAGTGTTATCGGACGTAAGGGTATGGTTGTCCAAAAAATTTGATATGAAGGACTTAGGAGAATGTGCACACATTCTTGGGATCAAAGTCATAAGGGATCGCAAGAAAAGAATGTTGTGCTTATCTCAAGCTTCATACATAGATACAATCGTTGCTCGTTTTAGCATGCAAAACTCTAAGAAAGGTTTCTTACCTTTTAGGCATGGAGTAGCTTTATCTAAAGAGATGTCTCCGAAGACATCAAAGGAAATAGAGGACATGAAGGCAGTTCCATATGCTTCGGCTGTGGGAAGTCTAATGTATGCAATGTTGTGTACGAGACCGGATATCTGTTTTACCGTGGGCATGGTTAGCAGATGTCAAAGTAACCCTGGACAAGGATATTGGACTACTGTAAAGCATATATTGAAGTACCTGAGAAGGACTAGAGATTATATGCTAGTTTACCGAGCAGACGATTTGCTCCCTGTGGGTTACACGGATTCAGACTTCCAATCAAATAGGGACAATAGTAAGTCTACGTCAGGCTATGTGTTTACTTTAGGAGGTGGAGCCATTGCATAGAGGAGTGTTAAGCAGAAGTGTCTTTCAGACTCAACCATGGAAGCTGAGTATGTGGTAGCCTCTGAGGCAGCCAAAGAAGCTGTATGGCTCAGGAACTTTCTAATAGACTTAGATGTGATTCCTGGTTTGCCCAAAATCATCACAATTTATTGTGATAATAGTGGTGCAGTTGCAAACTCAAAGGAACCACGAGCCCATAAGGTAAGTAAACATATAGAGCGCAAGTACCACCTGATACGAGACATCGTCAAGCGAGGAGAAGTTGTCGTCGCCAAAGATTACATCAGCAGATAACTTGACAGATCCTTTCACTAAGGCCCTTCTGGCGAAAGCTTTTGATCGGCATGTGGAGGGGATGAGAATCAAATGTATGGCAGCAGATATGTGAGCTTAGTCTTTTAGTATAAGTGGGAGATTGTTAGAATGTATACTAAAAGCCTAGCTTTTGTAAACATTTATTTTTTGAAATAAAAGAATCACATTGGTCAAATGTCTACATTTATTTGTTAAGTGTAGTTGTTCAATTAATTTATATTGTAAATAACATGGTGTGTGGTGTCACATGTAACGCCCCGCCCCTCCTGCTAAGGCGACGGGGGTTACTTGGACACATACATGCTTAATACAGCGAAAGTCTTACTTAGAGAATTTAAAAACTTTTCTTACTTTAACATTACCATAGACATAAAAGAACCACATAGCATACCCATCATAATTTTTAAGTCTCAATACCCAAACACATACTTAATGTCATGGAGTCATAAAGTAAAAATATCAACATGGCATATTTCTTATTAAACAAAAGCAGGTCTTTTCCTTTAGCCAATCCACTACCACACACATCCTTCTAGCCCCTCTTGCTGCTCCCCTAGTACATCCATTCCTTGCTTTTATCTGTGGTACAAGAAAGTAAGCTGTGAGCACTCATGGCTCAGTAAGTTCCTTTCCTACTCACAAAAACCGTAAAGCATATTAACATCACAAGTCAAGAGGCACAAAGACAAATTTATCATATCAAGCAGCATATCATGGCATATCGTAACATAACATAAAGTAACATGACATAATATAACGTGATCATCAAATGTATCCTGACATAGCATAACATCATTATAAATATCATGGCATAATCATAGAGTATAGCAAGGTAAATTCCTAAACATACATCATGCAACATATGCAACATGTCTTTTGAAAACTTATAATATACATACTTAAACATAATCTCAACATGATTAGGGCCCCGACTTGTACCACATACATAAATGCGCGCGTCCTATGTAGGTCCAAGGTAGCAAGTCTTGAACCCTACAAGGCATACATACTAGGCCCGTTTCTTAGTCCATCGACCTAGGGGCACTTAGGAGCTCATCCCTAACGAGGCTCGTTTCTTAGTCCATCGATCCCGGGGCGCTTATGGAGCCCACCCTTGGTACAAGCCATACATAAAGTAAAATAGCATGTCATACATATCATAGTTCTTATCCTTTCATGCATATCATGTTTCTTAACATATCATAAAACATGCATATTTGGGCACACAGCACATGCATGAATCATAGCGTACATCATGAACATATCACTTATCATATCATAAAGCATGCATATTTGGGCACACAGCACATGCATGGATCATAAGCTTGCAAAATGAACATGTCATTTTATCATATCATAAAGCATGCATAATTGGGCACATAGCACCTACATCGATCATAAGCATACATAAAAGAGCATATCACTTATCATAAGAAGACATAACCATTCATGGAATCATTAAATAACATTTCTTGATTCATTACATAGCATGTGAGGTACATCTAGGTCACTAAACCCATATGGCCGAAAGTCATGAGTAGGGCATGATCTCTAGACAACACACAAACATAAAAATCTCATGATATCTTCACATACTAGCATAAGAAAGGTCATAAGCATGTTAACCTAAATTTTTAAGCCCTCCTAGGTTTCTAATTCTTTCATGGCCGAAACCTTCATGAAGAGCAATCAAGTTCTAAGCAACATGCAAACATGTAAACCCTAAACACATATCATATCATATTTCATAAGGAACAACTTAAGCATGTTTAGTTTGGGTTCTAAGTTCCTTAAGCTTCTAACCTTATCATGGCCGAACCCTAGCATGTCTCATTCTAGGTTACAAGTAGCATGAAAGTGTTGAACCCTAAGCCAATATCTTATACATTTTCATGAGGAACATCATAAGCACATTTGTTTTAAATTCCAAACTTCCTAAACCCATTAACTCAAGGTGGCCGAAACATATCAATCATGGAACTAGGTTTTTAGTGGCATAAGAGCATGAAAACCACAACTACATTTCATAGCATACATCACAAGAACATCATAAGCATATACAAGTTGGGTTCTAAATTTCTCTAGGCCTTTAAACTAGTAGTGGCCGAAACATATCAAGCATGGAACTAAGTTTCTAGGGGCACAAGAGCATGGAAACCACAACTACATTTCATAGCACTTATCACAAGAAACATTATGAACATATATAAGTTGGGTTCTAAGTTTTCCTAGGCCTTTAACCCAAGGGTGCCGAAACATGTGAGCTTGGTTTTGTTTTTCATATGGCCTAAAAGCATGGAAACCCTACACAATTTTCATGGAAACATTACAAGGAACAACATGGGTAAACTTAGTTTAAAATCTAAGCATCCTAGCTTTAAAACTTAGTGTGGCCGAAAGTTACATGTAACCAATCTTCTATGTAACAAGCAACCATAAGAACATCAACTAGTTTCATATCATTTTATCAAGAAGGTCATGAGCCTCCTAGACTTGGTTTAAACTTTCCTATACTTCAAATGTCATCATAACTGAATCTTCATAAGCATGTAATAGGATTCATGGTCAACATACAATCATGGCATAATATTATAGCTTCATATCTTGTCTTAGGAAAAATCTTAGCATGCTTAGTTTTTTTAGGTTTAAAACTCTCCTAGGCCTTTAGTTCTTCCATGGCCGAACATTCATGAGCATGGAAATGGAGTTTCAAACAACATACAAGTAAGAGAAAAAGTTAACAACATCATTATCATAGGGTACATAACACAAGAATAAGGAAACATGCTTAGTTTGAGTCTTAAGCTTACCTAGTCCTCTTGTTCATGCTTGGCCGAGAGTCTAGGGTTCATGGATCTAAGTTTTCATTGTTCATTCTAGCATGGAAACCTTAGATTAACCTCTTATATAAGATACATGTCACAAAAAAATAAATAATAAGCATATCTAGTTACAATTTTCTTAAACACTTCCTCTTGTCTTGGCCGAAATTCTCATAAAGCAAACCTTAGGTTTTTAAGCGATCTATCTTCATGGAAAACCATATAAACTATTGTACCATAGGTGAGGGGAAGCTTACCTAGTGTTCCCTTGTTAATCCTTAAAGAAATGGTACCCTTGGTGAAGAGGAAGGAGGCTAGCATTCCTTTTGATTTCTCTTGCTTGGAAGGGTGCACCTTGAAGGCTCCTTCTTGTAATTTAGTTTCCTCTTAGGGAGAAACCTAAACTTGGCTTGTGGAGATGAGGGAGGAGGGCTTCTAGTTTCGGCAAT
Organism: Zingiber officinale; assembly: GCF_018446385.1. Taxonomy (NCBI): domain Eukaryota; kingdom Viridiplantae; phylum Streptophyta; class Magnoliopsida; order Zingiberales; family Zingiberaceae; genus Zingiber; species Zingiber officinale. The sequence goes on from NC_056004.1 coordinate 22,379,062, forward strand.
GGTGAGGGAGAAGGAAGAAAAATGAAATCCTTTCCTTTCTTTCCTTTTTATGCTAAGTGGGTGGAAGATACAAAGATGAACTTTGCTTCCCTTTTTCCTTAATTCATGCATGTATTTTTCTAATGAGAATATGCCCTCATTCCTTTCCTTTAATTCTTCTCTTCATTATTCTCTTAAACTCCACGAAAATAGAGAAGGAAAAGGAAGAAAGACAACTTGTCTTTTGCTTACTCCTTTTCTTAACCAAGAGGTAAACAAGAGGAATAAACCTACTTGATTTTCTCTTGTTCCCTCACTTAATCATATCCTCACTTTTTAACTACAATTCCCATCATTTTTCATTCATATGTTATTCATTATCCTAGTGGTTATCATACATAACTTTATTTCTATCCTTTGTGAGAGGTTCAAGGTTCAAACCTTCACCTCTTCTTTTTATTTCTCTTATTTCTTTTTATTTTGATTCTTATTTTATGCTCTAAAGCAAATAACACCCATATACTTATCTTATAATTTTGTGGGTGTTACATCACACACAGAAGATCATGTTATTAGTTCTTTATAAATTATAAATAGTTGCTCACGACTAAGATGGAAAGGAACAAACCATTGGAATAGTTGTAGTGTAATTAGGTATTAATTTATCTTGACTAATAAATTACACTAGTACACTCTAAGTGTATTGAGTAGGACCATTTTAGGTAAGTTCTTTTTATACTGACTTAATAAAAGAACTAAACCTTAGTTATTATGGAAGTGTGTACTATTAATCATAATATAATAACAAGCATATATATTTAGTATTTATTTCTTTAACTTATCAAAGGGTGAGATTTAGCTCGATAAATCAATAGACCCGATAAGTTGAGAAATGATATTACTTATAGTGTGTGTTGTTGATTATAGAAGGAAACTGTGGCCTAGTAATCTAGGTTGAGAACGCCCCCAAGAGGAGCTCGTCGGAAGGCCAAAACAAATTTCTCCTCTAGGTCCCTGTCGTAGCCTCAATGAAGTCTTAATTCCACTCATATAAAGCTCATCTTGGTTTCCAAGAGGGGGTCCAGCCCAAGGCTTGGTGACCAAGCTAAGGGCCTGACCACCATCTTCTCTAAAGGGGTCGGTGTTACGTCAACGCAAGTATACAGTTACGCCGTCAGTAATATAAAAGATTATCGTATCCACAGGGACTGTTGATTAAGCACTAGTTAACTTCGCACGGCGAATTATTTAGACAATTAAAAAGTGGTTTACAAATGTTAGGATAAGAAATAGAAGAGAAAAGAAAGAGAGTAAAGAGGGAGAGAATGATCGTAGTGAATGGAGGGGAATAGATACTAGGATTTCGGTTTCTTTGTGATGTTGTTCAATGTAAATGATCTACCAAATCTTATTTCTCAATTGTCCACCATTTGTAGAAGGTTGTCGGTTCTCTCTTACAATAGACAACCGACTTAGGACTGAAATATGCACCTAAATGTGATCAATTGGATATGAATCTACGTTGTCCTTACACAGGATTGCACCTATTACTATGCTTCCCTCGGATATCAACATAGGAATTCATAGCTTCTCAACCCATTAAGATACAAAGATTAAACAAACAATCTATCCTACCCTCTTGAATAATTCATTTCCCCTTTTCAAGGTTATCCCTCAAACGTCCTTACACGGGCTTGCATCTGTCATGTGGATCCCTCGGAAAATCGAGTGAGAAATAATCTATACGAGATCTATAGACATTCAAACATTCAATCAAGCATGGTCATTAAGACAAATCACAATATTCCACACAAGATCAAATAGATACAAACAAGACAATATCATAGAAATAGGAAATTGGCAAATCCATAAGAGTTTTACATCATCATCACGTCACAAATACTTCCTACATCCTAGATCTAGAGATCTACTCCATTGCAAGATAATTATAATCAAGAGACAAGAAATAAAGCAATCTACAACTCAAAACATAAGGAGAAGAGAAGAGAAAGCTTATCCATGTAGCACCGGTCTTCTTGGATGCAATCCTTGCTCCGGAGGTGGACGGATCGGCTAAGGATGGAAGATCTAGGGTTCCCCCAAGGGAGAGAACCCTTCCCCAAGCAATGGGGAAGAAGCCCCAAGCCAAAGACCAACCAAAAGATGTGAGAAAAGGGGAAGAAAACCCCTTTTATAGGCTTGGCACGGGCGCCACACGACCTCATGGCACGGCCGTGTGAGATCCACATGGCCTGGCTCACTCCCTTCTCTGCCACCCTCACACGGCTGTGTGCGGAACATGGCCATGTGAGGTTCTGCTTCTGTTTCCTTTGCACGGCCGTGTAGATTTACACGGCCATGTAAGGTTTTAGCACTGGATGCCATACACGGCCGTGTGCAGCTCACACCCCCTTGCATGGCCCTTGCACACCCCCTTGCATGGCCCTTGCACACCCTTTGTCTTAGCTCTGAATAGTTATGTTTCATTGCAACGCCTTTTAGACCACCAAGATGGGGGTTTCTCCAGTTGAAGTCTTCATTAAAGTTGTAGATCTTGAAGTTATCTACAAGTCAGTATAAAGAACAGCCCAAATCTCCAACCTATCACAAAGTTATGGTCGTTTTAGTTTCAGTATGCAGTGTAGAAAACCTCACACGGCCTTCACACGGCCGTGTGAGGTTCACACGGCCTTCACACGACAATGTGAGGTTCACACGACCCCAACATGACCCCTACACGGCCTTAACATGCCCATGTGAGTTCTACATGACCAGAACATGAAGAAAACATAGTTTTGCATGCCCATGTCACTCTGGAAGCTCTAGACTTCATTTAAACTCTGTTTTTGCTCCAAATCACGTCCTGTCAATCAAAATAAGCAAAGAGTAGATCTCTGAATAGAATATAATGAAAGTATGACATTCTAATGAAATAGGGTGCAATAAACATAGATTATGCCAATGAAATACAAGTAGATGTGCGTCAAAGTATGCATAAAAGAGTATATAATCTACGCACATTAGTCGGCCACAAGTTTTGTAAAGGGTGTCGGCCACAAAATTCAAACTAGGAGGGGTGTTTTGAATTTTTAAAATCTTCTCTTTATAGATATCTACAAGTTTTAAAAGAGAGATTTTAAAATATAAAACTTTCCTTATTTGGATTAGGTCACATGGTTTAAAAGAAAGTTTAAAAGTTTTAAAACTTTCCTTTTTTTAACCATCCTCATGGTTTTAGAAAAAAGGAAGGGAGTTTTAAATTTGAAACTTTTTATTTTTGTAACCATGTTAAAAAAAAAAAGAAATTTTAGAAGAGAAGTTTTAAATTATAAAACTTTGTTTTAATTTTTAAAACTTTCCTTTTTTAACATCCACTTTAGGGAATTAAAAGAGATGTTGTAAAATTTTATAAGAGCTTTTCCTTCTTTGCTTATAAAATTTTTACAAAGTTTTTTTTTCCTCTTTTAAGGGGCCGGCCAATCAATGATTGAATCAATCAAGAGGAAGGAAAAGGAAAAATAAAAGGGGAAAAGGAAAAACAAGAGGAAGATTTTAATTTTTGTAAAAATTTTTTCCTTATTTGCCTTGGGCAAGTAATATAAAAGAAGGAGAGGGGAGACCTCATGATACATCAATTCTTATTCTCTTGTTGGAGCTCTTCATTGTGGTCGGCCCCTCTCTTCTTTTTTTTCCCCTTGCTCTCTTTTGTTCCTTGGTGGTGGTGGTGGCCGAATACTAGAGGAGAAGGAGCTTTGGGTGGTGTTCATCTTGGATGATCGTCGCCCACACGACGTCCAAGAGGAGGCGAAGAATACGGCAGAAGATCTCGAGATTATTAGCATACAAAGAAGATGTATAACTAGTAATTATTTTTCGCATCATACTAGTTCTTCTTTGTTAGAATTCCAAACACAAGAGACATATAATTATAGAATTTTGAATTTGTTTCGAAGTTGTGTTTTTTTTGTTTTTCGAATTTGTGATTCAATTGTTCTTTTCGGTTAAACCTAATGTTATTTTAGGAAATTAAATATTGAATTTCTATTAAAGGCTTTGTCGAGACAGTGGTGGATGATCCCATACCCAAGAAGGCCTAGTGCCTCGCCATGTTTGACCTGGAAGCCTATTTTAGAAATAAATATTTAATCAACTTTATAACATAGGTGGATTTGGATCAATAATGTTAAGTTCCACTTGCGATCTAAATCTAAACCATCAAGAACAGATAAGTTAAATTTGGAATCAATAATGTTAAGTCCCGTTTGCGATTCCTAATTTAATTTCTAAAGAACACAATAGGTTGTTTAGGAAAGGTTCGACACTTGTATAAAATTTTTGTACAATGGAACCGGTACGATCTTCTTAGGACCAACAAACAAATCCAAGGAAGTGAAACGTACTAAATTCTCCTTCATGCGGAGAAGACTCTTTACAGCAATTTACGCACAGAAAGATGAAGCTAAACTAGAAAGGCAAGCGCACAAGTGTTGTTTTAGTAATTGTTTATTCTATATAGCTTCTGTAACGACCACCCTCCTTACTACTACTCTCTAAGGGTGGGCGCTACTTAACTACTCATTCTACTTAACTGATATTTCTTACTCTAAAGATAGTAACACTTAACCCCTTTAACTGCTCCGGAAAATAAGAACAGAACATGTAACTTACAGCAACTAATGCATGCAATTCAAGTGTAATGACTGTATAATATTAAAATTTCCAGGCAACCTTAGCTAACAATAAGGAAAATAGTTAACCCATCAATGAATCCCCTAGCAGCACGAAATAGAAAATCCGATTCCAAAATTTTCTTATCAACTTAAATAAGGAATTAATCTTAATAAATTCTTTAGCAAGGTCCCAAGGCTTCCATAGTCCAGACATCACACATCCATCCCACACCTCCTTGTCACCTTCCTTCACTGTAGCTTTCCTTTTCCTTTATCTGCAGTAAGAGGAAATGCAGCTATAAGCAGATGCATAGTAAGCGCTATCTAACTCGCAAAACTCGGATATGCATGTGTACAAAAAGGAATCTAGAAACTGAATGCTTTAAAAGAAAAGTTGCTCATGCTCATCTAATAGCAAAGGAACCGAAATCAAAGAAATCAATACTGCAAAGCTAAAGGGTCGGCTGGTCATACCTGTCAAGCTAACAGAGGAATCAAAACAGACTGAAATGCTAAACATGTAAGGTTGCTCATGATTGCAAATAGCAGTAAGAAAGTCTAAACAACATGCTAGAATAAAAGAGCTAAACTTGCTGGCTTTTAAACCTATGTGAAGCTTATTTCATTTATTTCCAAACTTATACTCTTATACTTCAAAATAATAATCTCTTGGGCCCAGGCTTAGTATCATTGCGCGCTCCCTAATAGAAACTGAGGTAGCGAGCCACCAGTCCTGCGAGGGTAAAGACCTTGGTCTTACCAGGGCCAAGACCTCGGAATTGGTCACATGGATTTATTTAATGTCAACCTCGGAAGTCGGGTACTAGCCTTTTCAAATAAAATACATATTATCCTTAAATACTCCTAAAATGAAGTGCCTCGGCATTTCTTCAAACACTTGGTGTATGCTTGATCTCAAATTCTGGAATTTGGGATTAATTTAAATCCTTGGTCTTTTCTTACTTATAACTACTCAAATATGTGATCTGTTCATGCTCAATAACTCAACACGAACTAAAAACAAGCAAACTGGGATGCTAAAGGAACATCTAAAACTGCATGCTGGAGCGTAGGTAAGGCCGTCCGTGCTAATTGGAAAGCAGAAAAGGTCTAAACGGCATGGTTCAAATAAAGCTGTTCTTATTCATTGCAGTAACAGAGTAAACCAACATGGTATACTTAAAACACAGGCTGTTCATTCTCCCTAAATCAATAACAAAACTAAAAACTGAAATACTAACATGCACAATCAAGAAGCAAGAAAACTCAACTAACGTGCTAAGGGTAAGGGGTTGTTCGTACCCCATAAATAGCAAAATAAAATATAAACTTGCCGAAATTAGACTTCTATTAATTGTCTATTGAAAAACTCAAACTAAAGAAGGAAACAAAGATCTGAAAACTACTCCTACTGCAGGCGAGAGCACTTACCTATGTGTTCTTGAACTTACAGCCGAGAAGAGAAGCTTCTAGGGTTTCAGAGGGCTTGAAATCTCGGCCTCTTCTTCGTGCCTACGGGTTCTCCTCGACGAGAGGGTCTCGAATTTGTGAAGAGCTCACGGAATTACCCCTTGGTCGACCGCCGGAGACGAAGCCCTAGCTTCGGCTTCGTTTTCGCCTGAGCAGCGCTATCGCACGCGAGAGAGGAGAGGATGAGAGGGTTTTGGTCGTGAGGAAATAACCCGATTCCTTTTTATACCAATGGGTATTCTCGGTTTCAGTCATTACTTATATTTATTTCGCCATCACTTTGATCACGAAATACCTGCTTGAGCGCTTGGCTATCGCGCTTCGCTTAAGCCTTGGATCAGGTCGGAGGTCACGGGTTCGAACCTCGACCGAACCTCTTTATTTTTTTGCAACTTCTTTCTTTTGGTAAAAGTACCAAACGAACTCCAAAAATTTCATAAAAATACTCTAAAAATTTCTAAAAATCTCTAGAATATTCCTAAAGCATTTCTAAATATTTATAAGCACTTTTAGAACTCCAAACAATGAAATTTGGGGTGTTACAGCTTCTTGGACCAACGCTATATTTATAGCCTTGCTCGGAGCGCCTGGAAGGATTCCAGGCACTTGGAGTGGATAGAATTCTATTCTTGCCGCAACGGTCAACATCCACGTCGAAAGTGGATAAAAATGAGGTTTCGGGCGCTCAGAATGGGTCCGAGCTCCCGGACCTTAAAAGTCAACATGGTTGACTTTTCCAGTCCGGGTCCTCTGCTCCGGTGCTGCGCGCCTCGGTCCGGGTCTTTCCCTCTGGCTCCTCTCGCTTGGGTTATTTCGGCCATCAGAAATAGGGCCCACCCAAACCCAACTTTCGACCTTCTCGAGCAACCTTCCGCTCCGGCTTCTCGTCCCTCGGAAACGTAGCGCGCCTCCTTCTTGTCCGCTCGTGTACTCTTCCGCAACACCTCATCCCTCAGACGCACCGAGCCCGTCGGCTCTCTCCCGTGTCGTCCTTCTTGCTAACTGCATCTTTTGCTCGACTTCCTATGCTCCTATACTCTTGCACACTTAGACACAAGGTTAAACACAACGGGACCTAACTTAACTTGTTTGATCACATCAAAACTACCTTGGGGTACCAACAATCTCTCCCTTTTTGATGTGAGCAACCCAAATTAAGTTAGGATAAACTAACATAAACATAAAGGCAATTAAAGTGAATTAAAAATTTAATTTTAATCTACCAATCTACCTCCCCCTAGACTTAATCTTTTTCTTCTCCCCCTTTGATCACATAAAAAATTGGGTACCAAGAAAAATCTAAGAGTAATTCTGATTTTCAAAAAATTTTGAAAAAAACTTATCAAAAAATTTTGAAAATTATTTTGATATAAAAAAAATTACAATAATTTTAGAAACTTTAAGTGTTGCAAAAAAATTCTAAGTAAGAAAATTTCAAGCAGAAAAATTTTCTAAGTTTAAAGATAAAAAAATTTTATGCAACATATAAAATAAATTTTAGTAAAGCAAATTTTATAAAATAACTTAAAAACTTTAAGTTAAATAGATAAAAAAATGAGAAAATTTTCTAAGTTAAACAAATTTATAGAGAAAAATTTGAGAATTTTTAAAGTGAAATTTTTTTTGAGTAACTATTTAAAGTATTATTTAATTTTAATTTTAATGTTCTATCAGTTAGTCAATTAAATATTTTATTTCAATATTTGGCTTCTAAGCTAAGGCGAAGTACTAGGTCTTCTTGGTTATTGGAGCAACAACCAATTTCTAGACAAAACCTCATAAGGAAATTAAACGTCTAATGTATTCTCTGAAAGCCCTAAGTCCAATTAAGCTTTTAATTAAGACAAGACTTTGGAATCCAATAAAAGTTCCTTCCTACTGGGCTAATTAGGAATTTCCTAGGGACATATTTTTTTTTTTGAAATGTTTCTAATTTATCCTTTATGATATTTAAAATACCAGTTTAGGTTATATTTTATAACACTTGTACTATATGTGCATGTATTATTTCTGAAGTTATTTATTTCTAGTTGCAAATTGTCATTTTCTAGCTTTATTCTATCAAAATCTTCTAATGGACAAGATTTTGCTAGAATTAACTTTAATTTCTTAATTTTTTTTTCAAGTTTGCAACAATATTTGGTTAATAATTTCATAAATTTAAATTGTAGTATCATGAAACTCAATGGTTTAATTAAAAGGGTTCACTTAATTTAATTAAGAGTTTATTTAATTAAGTTAGCCTACAACTAGAGAATTTAGATTAATCAAATAAATACATAAAATTTTTATATAGATTATCCATCTAAAAGATAAAAGATAATTGACATATTATAACATAAAATCTATAATATAGATTATATAAGAAATATTTACTATTATATATATAGATTTAATCTCTATAAATAATATATTATATATAATATAAAGAAAATATTATCAATATAATAAAACGTATAGATGATTATAATATTATAATATATATATATATATATATATATGGATTACAAATGTTTATATGTGATATAAATTATATAAGAAATGTGTACATATAATATATAGTAAGAAATATGTATATAAGAAACGTTTAGATAAAATTTTGATGTATGAATCATATATACATATATATATCTAGATATATATGGATATATATATATAAATTTTGATCTATATAAATAATATATTTTACATAATATAAAGAAAAAAAATAGGATCAACATAGCGTATCTATAGATAATAAATAGAAAATTATAATATAGGAAATATATATGTATATATGGATATGTATATAACGTAATTGATAGAATATAGACAAAGTCCTAATCTTTCATTTCTATAAAACCCCTACCTTCAAAAGCACCACCTACTGATTTGGATCGACCGACCCTAGGAAGCTCCACCGTCTTCATTGTTCTCCGTCGATTCTAGAGCTCCAAGGGAAGACAAAGACGGGAGAGTCGATAGCTAAGAAAATTAAAGGCATGTTCCCTACTTTGTTAATGCTTTAGTTGGTTTCTATGTTTGTGAATTTCAGATAGCATGGTTGGTGTTCTTGGTTGTTTTGGGGAGCATGATACTCACGCTGTAGGTTCTCTTCTTATGCTCCAAATTGTTGTATGGACTATAAGTTTTGGATTTATTTAGGAATGGTGTCCTTGCTCTATAATTTTGTGCACGTTCCTCACCCTTTCATTGTAGAAACAATTCTATATAAGATGTGAAATTGATGTTTAGGCATAAGGATCAATCCAGGTAATTGCATCTCACAACCCACCTGGTTTTAGTATGATATGGGGATGAGTTGATTCATGCATGTTTAATTTGGGGTTAGGAGAAAATTGGGTGCTTTGATTTACTATGTTTTATCATATTATTGGAAAAACCTAGGCATGTGTAGCTTCAAGTCAATGCTTTATTGTGATGATGATAAAATATATGTATGAGTAGTTTTAGATTCATTACTTGATTATGCTGGTGGGAAAAAAATATGTATGGATGGCTCAGGTTCTAGACTTTGTTGGGTTATTTATGCTCCTTGGAAATGTAATGTAAGTGCGTTTGGATTTCAATGAGATTATAATGCTCTACCGTAATACATGCATGGTCATAATTTAATGTGTAATATGGTCCATGGATTTTGTGCAAGTATGGGTGTTATGAAATTGAAAACAATCATGGTTCGGATCTTTATGGATTAGGATGCTATGAAATTAACTTTGGTTTCATTAACTGTATAGTATTGTTAAGAATTTAGTATTTTCTTTTATGTTGACGCTGTTGATATATATATATATATATATATATATATATGTTTTGTTTTCCCAAAAAAAAAAGGGAAAAAAAATTTAGAGACGTTACATAAATAATTTATCGGGAGGTAGAGATCGTACCTGATTTACCTTGTCAATCTAGTTATCCGTAGCTCCCCCTGAACTGCTGCTTTCTTCTGATGTAGCTCTTCCTTCATCGATGCTCTCGATGCTCATTTCGGACGATCTTGTTTCGTGTTCATCTTCTTGATGATTTGTCATTAATGCAAGTCCGGAGAAAGCCTTAACTTTCGATTCTGACGACGTTTCTTCCCACGTCGCCTTTAAAGTTTTGTACTTGTTCGTTTGGACAGCCTTCTTTCCTTTGTCCTTATCCTTGATCCTTAACTTAAGGTAGTTGTCCTTAATGTGCCCTTCTTCGTTGCAGTGGTAGCATCTGATTGTCCTTTTCCTTCTACCCTACGGATGGTTAGTTTTTCTTGATTTAAATAACTTTTTAAAATGCCTTACCATCATTACTATTTCATCATCATCAAGAGAGGATTCTGACTCATGTTCGTCTCTCATTGGCTTGAAGGCGATGTTGTGCTTTGACTCCTTTGTACCTGTACATCTCTATTCATGCACTTCAAAAGTTAAAAATAATTCTTCTAAGGTAATAGATTCTAAGTCCTTATAGATATAGAATGCATCTACTAGTCATGCCCATTTTGTATTTCTAGGGAATGCATTAAGAGCGTACCTTAGTGAATCTCGGTTGCTTACCTTTTCTTCAAGATTCGAAAGTCCGGTGATGAGCACCTTAATCCTCAAGTGAAGGTGTGCAATCGTTTCTTCTTCTTCAAATCATAGGTTGGTGAGTTGGTTGCGAAGTAAGTCCTATCTTGCGAGCTTGGCTTCAGATGTCCCTTCGTGCAGCTCAAGTAACTTCTCCCAAAGCTCCTTTACTGAGTTGTAGGTACCGATCCGATTGACTTCTTGTGGTGGAAGGACGCTCAACAGATGGAACTCTGTTTTGCCGTTTGCCATGTAGTCGGCATGCTCCTTCTTCGTCCACTAGTATTCTTCCTTACCCTCAGGTGGTACAAAACTGAACTTCACTATTAAAAGTAATTCAAAGTCATTTTTAAAGAATACTTGCATTCTCTTTTTCTAGCTAGCGAACTTCCCCTCGAACTTCGATGGGTATATGATCGGTCAGGCCATTGATTCGGTGTTTCGATCGGCGGTTAGTCCTCCTGAAGTGTCCTGGCTCTGATACCACTTGTTAGGACCATTGGCTGACTGGAAGGGGATTGAATAGCCCTGCACAAAATTGAAACAAACGAACCCTTCTCAGACTTATAACTTAATTAAACATTTGCATAAACATAGAACAAATAATGAACTAAAATGAAAGAGACTCCGGAATTTACTTGGTTACAACTGGGGAGGTTGTTAATCCAAGGAAGTGAAACTCACTAAATTCTCCTTCAGGCAGAGAAGCCTCTTTACAACAATTTACACACAGAAAGATGAAGTTAAATTAGAAAGTAAAGTGCACAAGTGTTGTTTCAGTAATTGCTTGTTCTATATAGCTTCTTGGACCAAGGCTGTATTTATAGCCTTGGTCGGAGTGCTTGGAAGGGTTCCAAGCGCCTGAAGTGGATAGAATTCTATCCTTGATGCAACGGTCAACATCCACGTTGAAGTGGATAAAAATGAGGTTCCGGGCGCTCGGACCTTAAAAGTCAATAGGGTTGACTTTTTTCGGTTTGGGCCCTATACTTCGGTGCTGCTAGCCTCGGTCTAGGTCTTCCACTCCAGCTCCGCTCGCTTGGGTGATTTCGGCCATCCGGAATAGGGCTCATCCGAACCCAACTTCTCGTCCCTCAGAAACGTCGCGTGCCTCATTCTCGTTCGCTCACATACTCTTCCGCAACACCTTTTCCCTCAAACGCACCGAGCCCGTCAACTCTCTCCCGTACTGTCCTTCTAGCTAGCTACGTCTTTTGCTCGACTTCCTGTGCTCCTGCACGCTTAGACACAAGGTTAAACACAACATGACCTAACTACCTTGGGGCACCAATAGACATATCATCAGAGTTAGTGTAAAAAAAGAACAATATGAGTGAGATCAGATTTTCGAAGATTAGTGTTGGTGCAGTTTGGTATAATTGTGATCTAACCACTTTACCAAGTGTGCAGAAGTTAACCAGATAGGTTGACGGGCAGACCAGATATCTTGTGAGAAGTCCAGATAGGTCGACGGGCCGATCGGATATTTGGCAGGAAGTCCAGCTAGGTCAACGGGCTAACCGGATAGCTGGTGTGAAGTCCAGCTAGGTCAACGGGCTGACCAGATAACTGGTGTGAAGTCTAGCTAGGACAATGGGCCAATCAGATAGCTAGTACAAAGTCCAGATAGGTCGACAGGTCGACCAGATATCTGGCAGGGAGTCCAGTTGGATCTGCGGACCAGACAACTAGCAAACTGGTAAGTAAAGGTAAGTCACTGGAGGAGAGTGACTAAGTGAGGATGCATCCCGGTTAAGGGGACAATAGATATCGATCCAGGTTAGATCCATTTCGGATCCCTAATCTGAGACATTGACTAGTTCCTTGTCCTGGGAGGACAGGAACTAATTACTACTGCTAACTATTATTGTTCTAACACTTGTCTTGCATGTCATTATTTGGTTTATTGGACTAACGTTGTTTTATATGACCAAGGAGAAAATTTTCCTCCGGATGAATAGTGTCCGAAGGCGCCTTCAAGCAACTGAAGGCGCCTTCGTACTGTTCATGAAAGGCGCCTTCCGCAGGATGAAATTTGGACATCGTCGTAAATAAGAGACAAACTGTGCGGGATAAACTTTATCCCATTGGAGGCGCCTTCCAAGGCTATGGAAGGCGCCCTCAATGCCCTATATAAGGTAATCTCGAGGAAGCTTCAAACAAGAACACATATACGAGCTACTATGCATCCATTTGAGGTTCTGATTGCTCCGGGCTCCTGCTACGACTCTGCTACAAAGCTACTACGCCTGAAGACTGCTCCGAGTGTTGGGACCAAAATGTAGATAGAGGGGGGGTGAATGCTCGTCGCGTGCTTCGTAGTCGGCGTTGCTTGTTTCTTTAACGATGTGCAGCGGAAATGAACAAGAAACAAAATACAACGATAATAAATGGATTTTACTTGGTATCCACCTCACAAGAGGTGACTAATCCAAGGATCCACACATTCACGCACCCTCCACTATGAAACACACTCCTCCACGGTAATTACCGAAGGCGGAGAAGCCTTTACAAACTCTCAATACAAGAAGAAAGGAAAGGATATGAAATACAAGCAAAAGCTTACAATAAAACCTAACCCTAACTTCTCTTCTTGCATTTGATCCGCCTCTTGACTTGGAAGAACCTCCAAGAATCTTCAAGAACTGGCAATCTGAACTTGAGAGAGAGCTGTGGAGTCGCTGGTGAAGATCGGAGATGAATCGTGTAAGTGTTGGGGTTTTCGGGCCGCGAAAACCGCTTTTTCGCGTCGCGGAAACCCCGAATCACCCTAGCCAACGGATCTCGTGCGAAGAAAAGATTTCAAAACAAAATTACGAGTACGAGTTTCTACTTAGATCTACTCCTAGATCTACATGAAACGAGTTATACCTTTGAAGCGAAGCCCTTCGCGTTCCCGCTCGTCCAAACGGTGCCGGATCTCAAGAGTATCAAGATAGATACTCCTCTAGAAGTATCCACACGAACACGTAGGTGGAGAAAACCACACAAAAAGGTGTGCTAGCACCTATGTGTGGTTCGGCCAAGTTGAGGAGGAGAGGGAGAGGGAGAGAGCTCCAAGAGGAAGAAGAAGGAATAATGCACTTGAATGAGGAAAATCAATTTCATCCCCATTCAAAAGTGGTCGGCCATATTCAAAGTGTAACTCCCAAAAATTGCATTAAGTGCAATTAATGTGAAGCTATTAAAGAAAATGGCTTTGTAACTTCCATGAGGTGGCACCCATGATGATGTGGAGTAACATCATTGGTCCACATCAATGCCAACTCACCAATGAGGTGGCATAAAGTCAAGTCAAACTTGACTTTTAATCTTTCTCTCAAGTCAAGTCAAACTTGACCAAATCTCTTCCATGGTTGATCTAATCTAACCATTTGATTCAAGCCAACTTAATATAATGAATCTAATTCATTAAATTAAGTTGATTCAATGAGTCATAATCTAAATTAGACTCATTGAATACATGAATCAACTTGAGTCTAACTCGATTAGCCCAATTAGGATTACTCTTAATCCAATTTGATTCATCAAATGAATCTAATCCTCTTGGTTCATCATATGAACCTAATCTCCATCTAATTGTCCTTAGTGTGTGACCCTATAGGTTCTTGTAACATTGGCAATGCCCCTAAACCCATTTAGGAGCATAAGTAATGAGCGGTATCTAGCAACACATCATTACTACCCAATGTTACAAGAATGTTGAGATCCAACATCACCTTTGTGACTACTAATTGTGACTCCTCACAAAATATGACAAGTATCCTTCTATCCTAGACATCTAGATTGATCAATACGAGGCATAGACTGTGTCATCCTCTAATCAATCTAAATCTTGAACTCCAAGTAGACTCACTAAATCAAATGAGCTCAATATCCTATATTGACTCATTTGGGCATGGCCATGCACTTCGTGGTCTCACTCTATCAAGAATATCGATGTCACTCCCATCATATAGGAGGGATAGATCCCATCTACATCACTCACATCCCTCTGAATAATTCGTTACATACCCAGTAATCGCCTTTATAGTCCACCCAGTTACGGGTGACGTTTGACGAAACCAAAATACATAACTCCTTATGTAGGGAACCATGGTGACTTCAGGTCTAAGGACTAGTAGTCATACTAATAGCCACATGAGAAAGTATATGACACTCATATAACGATCCATGATACTTTCTCATGGCGGGTCATTCAGTATACATTCTCTAATGTATACCCATGTGTCAACTTGATATCTCTATATCCATGACTTATGAGATCAAGTCATCGAGTTGACCTACATGCTAGTCTTATTGTATTAACATTGTCCCTGAATGTTAATACTCGACTAGGAATGATTAAGAGTAGTGTTCCCTATATCATCTCACTATCAGTTCAACTAACCGATTGATATAGGTGAGAATTGTCTACTCAAGGACGTTATTATACTTAATTTATTTGGCACAAATACAAGTAAGTATAATAACCAAAAACCAAATGCCTTTATTTATATAGAATATGATACAACAAGTCCAAAATACAATCATCAAATGATTGACTCTAGGGCTCTAGCTAACAATCTCCCACTAGCACTAGTGTCAATCAGTGTAGGCTCTAAGCCCGAATGACCTAGTGTGACCATCATGCTTCCTCTGTGCCAAAGCCTTGGTCAAGGGTTCTGCGATGTTAGCCTCTGTAGGTACTCTGCAAATCTTCACATCTCCTCTCTCGATGATCTCTCGAATGAGATGGAAGCGTCGTATTATGTGTTTGGTCCGCTGGTGTGAGCGAGGTTCCTTCGCCTGTGCTATAGCTCCATTGTTGTCACAATAGAGCTCAATGGGGTCAGCAATGCTAGGAACCACCCCAAGTTCAGTGATGAACTTACGGATCCAAACTGCCTCCTTTGCTGCCTCTGATGCAGCAATGTACTCGTTGTAGAATCGCCATCAGATCCTCGCTCGAACTCTTCCAGCTAACAGCACCACCATTAATGCAAAATACGAACCCCGACTGCGATCTATAGTCATCCTGGTCGGTCGGGAAGCTAGCATCACTGTAACCCTTTACAGCTAGCTCATCACTGCCTCCATATATCAAGAAGTATTTTTTAGTCCTTCTTAAGTACTTAAGAATATTCTTGACCGCTATCTAGTGACTTTCACCTGGATCTGACTGGTATCTCAAAGCATACGAGACATCAGGTCGAGTACATAGCATGGCGTACATGATCGGTCCTATGGCTGAGGCATAAGGGATCTTATTCATGCGGTCTCTCTCCTCTCTAGAAGAGGGACCTTGAGTCTTCGAAAGACTCATGCCATGTGACATTGATAGAAATCCCTTCTTGGAGTTCTGCATGGCAAACCGAAGGAATACCTTGTCAATGTATGTACTCTGACTTAGGTCAAGCAATCTCTTAGATCTATCTCTATAGATCTGTATCCCTAGAATGCGGGATGTTTCACCTAAGTCCTTCATTGAGAAGCAACTCCCTAGCCAAGTCTTGACAGACTGAAGCATAGGGATGTCCTTCCCAATGAGTAGTATGTCATCCACATACAATATGAGGAAGACAACTATGTCCCCTACAACCTTCTTGTAGACACAAGGCTCATCTTCGTTCTTGATGAAACCAAACTGTTTGATTGCATCATCGAATCGAAGATTCCAGCTCCGAGAAGCTTGCTTTAGTCCATAAATGGACCTATGCAGCTTGCATACTCTACTAGTATGCTGTGGATCGACAAAACCCTCAGGCTGTGTCATGTACACATCCTCGAGTAGGTTTCCATTCAGAAACGCAGTTTTGACGTCCATCTGCCAGATCTCGTAATCGTGGTAAGCTGCAATAGCAAACATGATCCGAATGGACTTAAACATCGCTACTAGAGAAAAGGTCTCATCATAGTCAATACCATGAATCTGCTTGAAACCTTTAGCTACCAAGCGACCATTATAGATAAGTCCATCCATGTCAGTCTTTCTCTTAAAGACCCACTTACACCCTATGGGTTTTACCCCTTCAGGTGGATCAACCAAAGTCCATACTTGGTTGGTGTACATGGATTCCATCTCGGATCTCATGGCTTCTAGCCATTTCTCGGAATCTGGTCTCATCACAGCTTCCTGATAGGTGGTAGGCTCATCCTCTATGAGCACAACGTCATCATGGTCAGACAAGAGAAATGAGTATCTCTCAGGCTGACGACGTACCCTATCAGACCTGCGAAGAGGTATGTCTACTTGAACTAGTTGTTGTTCCTCAACTCTTTGTGGAACAACATCATCCACAACACTTTGTGGTTCCAATTCAACTTCCATCGAGGCATCAGTGCTATTGTTCGCATCTTGAACTTCTTCAAGATCGAACGCGCTCCCACTAGTCTTTCTAGAAACAAAGTCCCTTTCTAGAAAGACCCCAGTCTTTGCCACAACTACCTTGTGCTGACTGGGAATGTAGAAGTAATATCCCTTAGTTTCCTTGGGATATCCAATGAAATAGCACTTGTCGGATTTGGGTCCTAATTTGTCTGAGACTTGACGTCATACGTAAGCCTCACAACCCCAAATCCTCATGAAAGACACCTGGGCATCTCTCCCAGTCCATATCCTATATGGTGTCTTTATCACGGCCTTTGATGGAACTCGGTTGAGTATAAAAGCTGCCGTGTCTAGAGCATAGCCCCAAAGGTATGCCGGAAGATCTGTGTGACTCATCATAGATCGTACCATATCTAATAGGGTACAATTCCTCCTTTTGGATACACCATTCCACTATGGTGTTCCAGGAGGAGTGAGTTGGGATAGAATCCCACACTCAGCTAGGTAGTCACGAAACTCATGGCTAAGGTATTCTCCACCTCGATTTGATCGAAGTATCTTAATACTCTTGCCAAGCTGGTTCTGTACTTCATTCTTGAATTCTTTGAACTTTTCAAAGGATTCTGACTTATGTGTCATCAAGTACACATAACCATATCTACTGAAGTCATTAGTAAATGTGATGAAGTACCTATAACCGCCTTTAGCAGCGACATTGAAAGGGCCACATACATCACTATGCATGAGTCCTAACAAATCAGTCGCTCTTTCGCTGTGCCCACTAAAGGGAGTCTTGGTCATCTTGCCTCGTAGGCATGACTCGCATATCTCATAAGATTCAAAATCAAATGAGTCAAGCAAACCATCCTTATGGAGCTGGGATAAGCGCTTGTCATTTATATGACCTAAGCGACAGTGCCAGAGATAGGTTTGGTTCAGGTTATTTGACTTGAACCTCTTGGTATTTATGTTATAGATAGGGCTCTCAAGGTCTAGAAAATAGAGTCCGTTTATCAGAGGTGCACTACAATAGAACATATCGTTTAAATAAACGGAACAACATTTGTTCTTTATTATAAACGAGAATCCTTTCTTGTCTAAACAAGAAACTGAAATTATGTTCTTAGTCAAGGTAGGCACATAATAACAATCATCTAATTCTAGTACTAGCCCAGAGGGCAGAGATAGATGGTAAGTTCCTACAGCAATAGCAGCAACCCGTGCTCCATTGCCTACTCGTAGGTCTACCTCACCCTTCGTCAATGCCCTGCTATTTCTCAGTGCTTGTACATTAGTACAAATGTGCGAAGCACATCCGGTATCTAATACCCACGATGAAGAAATAGAGAGGTTGACTTCTATAACATGTATACCTGAAGTAGAAATCTTATTTCTCTTCTTCTTAAGATCTTCCAGGTATTCTTTGGAGTTCCTCTTCCAGTGCCTTGCTTGTCCTTGATATAGGTGACAAAGATGTTCAACCATATCGTAAGCGCCCATCAACTCATGTTGCTTCTGAAGCTCAGAGTTCATGGTCGCGAGCATAAGACAGGACACATCTAATGCGTCATCTTGATGCTTCTTGTAAGCATCTCGGTCTGCTCGCGTGGCAGTGGCAGGAGGAGCCTCCGGAATGGGCTGCTCCAGAACATACAGTTTACGTTCCTGAAATTTGCTCCGTTGAGCTTGTCCTTCTTAAGGACAGATCGCAGAGAGAAGGTGTTCGTATTCGACGTCATGGAAATTCTACAACAAAAATAAATGCAGAAATAAGTATCATATTCTTAATCATTTAATTAGGCCTTTAACTAAATGATGCTCCCACTGAATTCTATAATTCATGTGGGACAAGATCCACATCATACTAACCCTTGAATTAGCTTTGGCTAATACGCCCAAGATTTAGTATGATCGGTAGGTAACGATTACCAATTACATCTCTATGCAACTCTTGTTTATAGGATGAAATCTGCATTTATATTAAAACTCGAGTTAGCTTTGGCTAATACGCCCGAGAATTAATATAAACGTGATTTGGTCCTACCTTTCCAACCATTGGAAGAATGCCTATAGTTGTACTCGATCCAACCTAGTAAACTAGGAATACTCAATCTAATTGAGTTTGTACTCGCCCATGCGTTGATAGGCGGGACCAAGATTGTCCCTCCGTACCCTACCAAGATAGTATGTGTTGCTCTGCTTTGGCAGATTCAACAACATCATGCGATCGAGGTAGTGGTAGGTATCACGGCATGGTAGGCATTTTGAGTTGTCGTGATTTAGATCTAATCTAAATGATGTTGTATCATATACACGAAATAGATCTAATCTAATCGATAGAGTGCATCTTGTACATGATGTAGATCTAATCTAATCGTAAGGGTGCATCTTGTGCACGATTTAGATCTAATCTTAATCGCTAGGCACTAATTAATTACTTAATTAAACATGCATCATATACACAAGTAATTAACTAAGTTTTGTGATTAATCATGGCCCTACTACGATCTTCTCAAGCCAATGAGAAGATCGGATGGTCAACCTAAGGTCAACTTCTCAAGCGCCTTCCTTTTGACCACCTTGTGTTGCTCGCGCCTTCCTCGTAACTCCGTCTCGAGTGGACCTTCCACAGCTCCAATTTTGTACATTACAATTTTGAAACTCGAGTTACATTCGAGTCTAAATCTAATTTACAACCAAAATAAAAGAAAGGCACGACGCGCAGGTCGCAAAAATAAAATAAAATACAACACGCACATCACATCACGGCGCGCAGGCCGTATTATGAATTACAACACAAATTGTCCAATCAAATTGGGTATTTGGGCCATGACTATCACAAAATTAATATATAATTCAAAATTATATACTTTTCATAATTTTTTGTAATTTTTCATAATTTTACAGATTTTATGAGTAAAATTTTCCCGGCGGTCCCGATTAGCAATTTCGGGCGCAATCGCGGAGCAAATCCCCTTGCGGGGTTAGGGGCAGTACCCCTACCCACGATCTAACCATCGCGAGTTGCTCCTAAGCGATCCAAGAGCACCTTATCCCGCTGTCCCAAAAAGATTTGGGTCGAAACGATGCCGTTTCGGAAAAAAAACTTCTCGATAGTCGAAGCCTACAAGTGTATAAACACTTGTGCTTCGCTTCTACGAGAAATATTACTCTTAAAACTATAAAAACCATAAATTTACAGAAATGTACAGAAGCTTTAATTTTTCATAAAAATCAAATTAAACTCGTACAAGCTTCGCACGTGGCTCTGATACCACTGTTGGGTTTTTCGGGCCGCGAAAACCGCTTTTTCGCGTCGCGGAAACCCCGAATCACCCTAGCCAACGGATCTCGTGCGAAGAAAAGATTTCAAAACAAAATTACGAGTACGAGTTTCTACTTAGATCTACTCCTAGATCTACATGAAACGAGTTATACCTTTGAAGCGAAGCCCTTCGCGTTCCCGCTCGTCCAAACGGTGATGGATCTCAAGAGTATCAAGATAGATACTCCTCTAGAAGTATCCACACGAACACGTAGGTGGAGAAAATCACACAAAAAGGTGTGCTAGCACCTATGTGTGGTTCGGCCAAGTTGAGGAGGAGAGGGAGAGGGAGAGAGCTCCAAGAGGAAGAAGAAGGAATAATGCACTTGAATGAGGAAAATCAATTTCATCTCCATTCAAAAGTGGCCGGCCATATTCAAAGTGTAACTCCCAAAAATTGCATTAAGTGCAATTAATGTGAAGTTATTAAAGAAAATGGCTTTGTAACTTCCATGAGGTGGCACCCATGATGATGTGGAGTAACATCATTGGTCCACATCAATGCCAACTCACCAATGAGGTGGCATAAAGTCAAGTCAAACTTGACTTTTAATCTTCCTCTCAAGTCAAGTCAAACTTGACCAAATCTCTTACATGGTTGATCTAATCTAACTATTTGATTCAAGCCAACTTAATATAATGAATCTAATTCATTAAATTAAGTTGATTCAAAGAGTCATAATCTAAATTAGACTCATTGAATACATGAATCAACTTGAGTCTAACTCGATTAGCCCAATTAGGATTACTCTGAATCCAATTTGATTCATCAAATGAATCTAATCCTCTTGGTTTATCATATGAACCTAATCTCCATCTAATTGTCCTTAGTGTGTGACCCTATAGGTTCTTGTAACATTGGCAATGCCCCTAAACCCATTTAGGAGCATAAGTAATGAGCGGTATCTAGCAACACATCATTACTACCCAATGTTACAAGAATGTTGAGATCCAACATCACCTTTGTGACTACTAATTGTGACTCCTCACAAAATATGACAAGTATCCTTCTATCCTAGACATCTAGATTGATCAATATGAGGCATAGACCGTGTAATCCTCTAATCAATCTAAATCTTGAACTCCAAGTAGACTCACTAAATCAAATGAGCTCAATATCCTATATTGACTCATTTGGGCATGGTCATGCACTTCGTGGTCTCACTCTATCAAGAATATCGATGTCACTCCCGTCAGATCCCATCTACATCACTCACATCCCTCTGCATAATTCGTTACATACCCAGTAATCGCCTTTATAGTCCACCCAGTTACGGGTGAGGTTTGACGAAACCAAAGTACATAACTCCTTATGTAGGGAACCATGGTGACTTCAGGTCTAAGGACTAGTAGTCATACTAATAGCCACATGAGAAAGTATATGACACTCATATAACGATCCATGATACTTTCTCATGGCGGGTCATTCAGTATACATTCTCTAATGTATACCCATGTGTCAACTTGATATCTCTATATCCATGACTTATGAGATCAAGTCATCGAGTTGACCTACATGCTAGTCTTATTGTATTAACATTGTCCCTGAATGTTAATACTCGACTAGGAATGATTAAGAGTAGTGTTCCCTATATCATCTCACTATCAGTTCAACTAACCGATTGATATAGGTGAGAATTGTCTACTCAAGGACGTTATTATACTTAATTTATTTGGCACCAATACAAGTAAGTATAATAACCAAAACCCAAATGTCTTTATTTATATAGAATATGATACAACAAGTCCAAAATACAATCATCAAATGATTGGCTCTAGGGCTCTAGCTAACAGTAAGCACTGCTGAAGGAAACGCTCGCCTGCAGCTAAATACGACGCCAACGGTCGGATCCCGATCGATTTGATTGCTCCCAATCGATCGGGGAGGCTTTGGATCGATCAACCGATCGATCCAGAGTGCCTCTGTGCTCTCTGGAATAGCCTGGATCGATCGGCTAATCGATCCAGGGCTTATCGCGCACAAACAGCAGCTCCCAATCGATCCACTGATCGATTGGGACCTATGGATCGATCCACGGATCAATCCAAAGGGGTTCTGTTCATGGGGACTCACCCGATCGATCAGCTGATCGATTGGGCATGATCCAATCGATCGGCTGATCGATCCAGATCCGCTGGATCGATCGGCTGATCGATCCAGATCTGCTGGATCAATCGGCTGATCAATCCAGTTCTTAGTTTTTGCCCAAAAGCAAGTCCAAAGCCCCCTAAACCAACATCCAGTCAACCATGACTTGTTGGTACATAAAACCTAGCATCCGGTCACCCTTGACCATTTAGGACTCTCTCACCAAGTGTCTGGTCAATCCCTTTGACCCACTTGGACTTTTCTCCTCTTGCCAAGTATCCGGTCAATCCCTTTGACCTACTTGGACTTTCACCAGATGTCTGGTCAACCTTGACCCATCTGGATTTCCCCGTGCCTGACTTCACTCACCAGAACTTCCCTTCTGCCTAGCTTCACTCACTAGGATTTCTCTTCTGCCTGGCTTCACTCACCAGGACTTTCACCTAACTTCACTCACTTTGATTTTCACCTGGCTTCACTCACCAGGATTTCCCTTCTGCCTAGCTTCACTCACTAGGTCTTCTCATATGCCTGGCTTCACTCACCAGGACTTTCACCTAGCTTCACTCACTAGGGTTTTCTTCTGTCTGGCTTCACTCACCAGGACTTTCACCTAACTTCACTCACTAGGAATTTCAGTCAAGTATCCAGTCAACATTGACCTACTTGACTCTCTTTCACAATCTCCTCACATGAACAATTGCACCTACAATGTTCATGTGTTGTCTACAAGTATTGTCAAACATCAAAACCAAATCATCAAGACTCGAGCTTGACTCACTTCAAGCCCAGTCAAACATGTCAACCTTGACCTAGGGAATATTGCACCAACAATCTCCCCCTTTTTGATGTTTGACAATACTACATGTTAAGTTAGGAAATTAGGCTAATCCCACAGCGTCAACTCCCTTCATGCCAATATCTGAATGATGGTTCCCTCCATTCTTCTCCTTTTCTAGAGAGCAAACTCCCCCTTTAGGTACTGAAGGCCTAACTTAACCATGCATTCTCCCCCTATTGGCACACATCATAAACATGCCCCCATCTTTGGGCACACATCAACCACAATCTCTCCCCCTGAAGAATTGCTTATCGTTGTTCACAACTTCACTCGTTTGTGATCAACACGATAATAAAGACCTCATACCCTTCATTATCATCATTGCTCACCCTTGAGCATTAACCACTTGAATAACCCAAATGAAGGTCTCATACCCTTCATTTTTTTATCAAATGCTTATCCATGAGCAAACTCCACTTAAACAATGAGGATATCCACTCCCCATTAATTTCAATGCCCAACCTTGAGCATTTTCTCTAAAAGAAGGTTAACCACCTCCCAAGGTGTATGAAAAATAATTTTCATGTCCTTAAAGAGTAACTCCCCCTAAAGACATGATCGTACCTTCTGTCATTGCACCACCAATGACTTGGAATCCCTAAACCTTTAGGAAACCCAAATTTAGAAGTTTTGAGGTTCAAACATTCAATATTGAAACCAAACCTCAACCTAAACTTCAATTTAGTCTTCCCCAACCAATCCATCTTTGTTTTCAACATGAAAACACCCTTTTTATGTATACAAATGTATTTTGATGGTTTGGAATAGTTACCTCGACTAAACCTGGTTTGGAATGCTGAAATCAGGCTTTCCCAGCCAAAATCAGCTTCCTCAATCGATTGGAGTTGGGTCCCAATCGATTGAACTGCTTTGAATCAATCCACTGATCGATTCAGCCAGTCTGGATCGATCGACTGATCGATCCAGCGAGCTTCTGCTCGCGAGAATAGCCTACTTAATCGATCGGCCGATCGATTGAGACACTCCAATCGATCGGGTGATCGATTGGAGTTCTGATAGTTGCTGAAATTCCATTTCAGTCAACTTCAGAAACCCCTAGAAAAATCTACAAAAATTCAAAAATTGTGAAAATTTGTGTAGACATTATTTAGGGCATATATTATCATGAAAAAAATAATTTTATAAGAAAATACTTCATATTTTCCAAGATTGACACAAACTAGAGAAGTTGCAAAAACTTTAGTGTTCTCTTCTAGTTTGTGCTCAACTATTCAATGATGATTACTATCAAAAGATAATCTTCATCAAGGTTTGCCAAAAGTATTTTAAAATGATTTTCAAAACCAATATCCCACTATGTTCCTTGGGCTTAATGCACATGACTTGTACATTAGCTTTCCCAATGATGGGAAAACACATACCTATGTGTTTTGATGAACTTAGAACTCAAAAGCATGCACTAAATCAACATCTTGAGTTTTGTTCATCATCCTAACATCTCACTTGTATCTAATGTGCACTAAACCACATACAAGTCACCTTATGGGTCTTTGTGAGATGTAAAGTTTGGTTTTGCCCTAATCTAGGGATCATGCATATCTATCTAGGCATTTTTGAATACTAAACATCCATCAAGGATGTTACTTGTTAATTAATACCATTAGTCCTTAATAAACAAGGAATTCAAATGATGCATGATGATGTTATGACATACATCAAAAAGAAATAATTTTCAAAAGAAAATTTCTTATAACTATATGAAGTATGGATGACATGACATGGTATTTTTGTGTTTTTCATAATAAGGCATGAGTGCAAACACAAATAAATAAATATGATGTCATGACATTTGATGGGCAAACAAAGCATGGCAAGTTAGCATAGATAAAATACCTAGATTACCTACCTAAGTATTCTTAACCCTATAGCTAATTTTAAATCTAATCTAGATTGCCCAAAGTGCTTCAAGACAATGCCAAAGTCTAAATTGGCATTTCTAATTCTCTTGATTAATTTATGCCAATTGAAATTAATCATATTCCTCAAGTGTTGGCATATTTCATTTTTCAACAAGAGTAGCACTTTAAATTAAGGCCCGGATTGCCTTTAATCTCTTAAGAACATACCAAACTCCTAACTTGGTAGTTCTTATGATTTTCCTAAATTGTGCCAATTAAGATTAAAATCACTATTTCCAAAATTTGGCACATTTTACTCTTCCAAGGAGTAAATGATATATCTATTTCATTTTCAAAGGTTAATAATAACCTTGAAAATGCTCATTGAGTGTCAACTTCAACATGATTAGGTTAACTACCCTTTCACTTAGAGTTGACACTCTATAACCCATCTATAGGGTAGAGAAGATGCTCCTAGGAACCCAAAACCTATTGGTGCTCCTTGGATGCTCTAGGTACTCACTAGGGATAACCTCCCTAGATACCTTCCTAGTGACCTTGTTTGGCTTCTTAGAAGCCTTTGTCATATTTTCTAGGTCAACCCTAGGAATTGCTTCCCTTGTGACCTTCTTTATGACTTTCTTGGACTTCTTAGAAGTCTTAGTCACATTTGTTACAAAAATACTCTTAGGGATGACCTCCCTAGTATTCTTTACTTGACCACTAGACCTAGGATTTGTTCCATAACTATATGGAACTCTATGATAAGTAGGTACATCCTTTTTGGTTTTAGGTTTGTATCCCAAACCTCTATGACCCTTGGATGACCCTTATTGTCCTAAACCTATATTTTGACTCTTGGACCCTTGTGTCATATTTGTTATTTTTCGAAGAGTCTTCTCTAATTTGTCAAGTCTTGACCTCAAGACTTGATTTTCCTTCCATAATTCTTCACCCTTAGGTTTTTCACTAAAACCTTGATTTTTCTTCTTCTTAGGCAAATACCTAGAATCCTTAGGGTTCTTGCCTAAATTCCTATCTACCTTTCTAGGCCTAGGTTGAGAGGTTTTAGCATGATAAGCTACATGATTTTCCTTAATCTTATCATGCCTTCTATTTTCATGGTAAATAGCATTAAAATGATATAGATTAGAACTATCATGCTTTTTACCATTATTAAAGGGGGTAGGTTCAATGAACGATACCTTCCTTTTTACCTTGGAGGCTCCCCCTTGAATTGTGCTTCCTCCTTGAGCCTTGACCACCTTCTTCCCCTTAGGGCATTGACTTTGGTAATGCCCCGTTTGATTGCAAGAGAAGCACACAATGTGCTCCTTGCTCTTCTTTGTTCTGGGAGTGGTCTCCTTAGGTTTCTCCTTGCCCTTTTGTGCCACTTGGCCCTTCTTCTTGACCAATTTAGGGCATTTGCTCTTGTAATGCCCATGTTCCCTACATTTAAAGCATATGATATGATTTTTATTATTAAATGAACTATTTATACCTTCTTGTGTAGGGGTGGCTTCTTCTCCTTTGGATCCGGATGCGGAGGCTTCCTCTTGATCCGATGATGATTCTCCTCCAATAGATATGTCTTGATTTGTGGAGGTGGAAACTTCTTCATCCTCTTCTCTTCTTGACCCAGATGTGGAGACTTCTCCTTCTACTTAATCCGATGTCACCAAAAGTTGCTCCCCCTCAATCCTAAAGGTGGAGATTTCTTCATCTTCATCTTGTACATGGAACAAGGAGTATGTGTTGGTGCAGCGGAAACCGGCAAGAGGGGGGGAATTGCTGAAAACAAAAATAAACTATACCCTCCTCGGATTTCAACTCAGAATTTAAGTCAGCAACTAAATTAATGAAACAGAAAAAGAAACACGAATGGAAATGACTCAGAGATTTAACCTGGTTACAACCAAGGAGGTTGTTAATCCAGGACAGTAGAAAAGCGTAGTAAGAAAAATCTCCTTCTCTGAAGGCGGAGAAGCCTTTTACACTTTTGAAGCTCACTAGTTGCTTAGGAATTGCTAACAGATTGATTGCTTGAGTTGTTGTTCAATTCCTAGCTCAAGGGGCCTTTAAATAGCCTCTGGAAATTCTATCCCGAGGGTCCAAGGCGCCTCCAACAAGGTTCAAGGCACCTCCACAGCTCGGTCAGCGGATAGAACTTTATCCGAACGAAAACGGTCATTTTGACCTGTTGAAGGCACCTCCAGCCTGGCTGAAGGCGCCTCCAGTCAGGTTGGAGGCGCCTCCAAGCTGGCAGCTCAGCTCTTTTGACTTCGTTTCCAGCTTGTTGCGACTTCCGATGCTCCGATCTTTTGGGTGATTGCGGCCAACCGAAATAGGGCTCACCCGAACCCAATTTCCAGCCTTCTCCTCGAGCAGCCTTCCGTCCCGGCTTAACGTCCCTCGAACACCGCGCACGCTCTTCACGCCCACCGGAGTACTCTTCCGCAGCTCTCTCGTCCTTCGGACGCACCAAGCACGTTGGCTCCCTTCCCGTGCCATCCTTCTCGCTAGCTGCGTCTTCTGCTCGACTTCCTGTGCTCCTAAGCTCCTGCACACTCAGACACAGGGACAAACACAACAGGACCTAACTAACTTGGTTGATCACATCAAAACTACCATGGGGTCCAACAATCTCCCCTTTTTTGATGTGCATCAACCCAAGTTCAAGTTAGGGTTAAAATAGACATAAAAAGTAATTTTAAAGAAAAATTACTAAACTAACAAGTTAAACATAATTTTTTGCAATTAGTAAAATTGCAACACTTTTTATATAAATAAAGGAAATTTTAAAATTTTCTAACTCCCCCTAAACATTTATAATAAAAGAAATTTTAAAATTATCTAACTCCCCCTAAACTTGTACTTTTCTCTCCCCCTTTGATCACAGCAAAAATGGGGTCTTAAGAATATTCAAGTAAGATTTTTTTTTTTTTTTGAAAATTTTCTAAGTTAAAAATGAATTTTTGAAAAAAAATTGCTAAGTTAAAAATAAATTTTTCTAAAAAAAATTTCTAAGTCAAATATTTGAATTTTCAGAAAAAAATTTCTACCTTAATATGAATTATTTAAAAAAAAATTTCTAAGTCAAAATGAATTTTTTCAAAAAAAATTTCTAAGTCAAATTTTTGAATTTAAAAAAAAAATCTAAGTTAAAAAATTTCTAAGTCAAAATGAATTTTTTCAAAAAAAATTTCTAAGTCAAATTTTTGAATTTAAAAAAAATTGTAAGTTAAAAAAAAAATTTCTAAGTCAATATATTTTTTTTTTCACAATCTGACTTTTTAGAATTTAAAAAGATTTAAAAACTTTTAAAGCATTATTTGATTCTAGTTTAATGCTTTTTCAAAAAAGTTAATTAAACATTTTCTTCCAATATTTTAGCTTCCAGGTCGTGGCGAGGCACTAGGCCTTCTTGGTTATTGGAGCAACAACCACTTCCTTAGACAAAGCTTCCATAAAGAATTTCAATGTTTAATTCTCTCACTTTAAGCTTTTAATTTTTGAAAAATTAATTAAGCACAGATTTTGGAACCCAATAGAGGTTCCTTCCTACAGGATTATTCAAAAATCTAGGGGGTACATAGTTTCTTGGTATTTTTCTAAGTTGACCTTGATGCTTCCTTATATACCAATTTAATTTACCATAAGTTCTAATTTTTGACTTTGGAAATTTCTTTAAGCATGCATCATTTTTCAATTTTTCAATTTCTAATTTTAAATTTTCATTTTCTGATTTTAGATGATCATACATTTCTAATGGGCATGCTCTTGCTAAGTTCAACTTTAGTTCAGCATTCTCTTTTTCTAATTGATCTAACTCTTTAGAAAGAGACTTGATAAATTTGAAAGATTGAGTTGGGGTTAGATTGCGTACCTTACTTACCTGGTCTGGTGACGCTCCCCCTTCACTGCTGCTTTCTTCTTCTGATGTTCCTCCCCCTTCGTCGATGCTCATCTCTGAGCTGATGGTTGGCCATCAGTGCTAGTCCCGAGAATTCTTCGACTTCCGATTCGGAGGATGACGAATCATCCCACGTTGCCTTTAGGTTCTTGTGTTTGAAGGGTTCTGGCTTCTTGTATTTTGGCTTTTCCCTTTCTTTCTCCTTTCTCTTTAGCTTTGGGCATTCATCTTTGATGTGCCCCTCTTCGTTGCAGTTATAGCAGCGAACCGTCCTCTTCTTTCGATGATGCCTCTGCGGTTTAAATTTATTAGTACTGAAAAACTTATTAAAGCGTCTTACCAGTAGTGCCGCTTCGGATTCGTCGACTGAGGCCTCGGAGTCAGAACTGTTCATCTTTGCCTTTAAGGTAATATTCTGACTTGTCTTTTCTGCTCCGTTGGGTTCTGAAACTCGAGACTCATGAAGTTCGAAAGTGGAAAATAATTGTTCTAAAGTACTTACCTCGAGGTCCTTAGAGATGTAATACGCATCTACTAAGGAGGCCCACTCTGGCGTTCTCGGGAAGGCATTGAGCGCGTATCGGATGAAATCCCGGTTGGTTACCTCTTCTCCAAGGTTCGTTAGTTGCGTTATCAGCTCCTTGATTCTCGCTTGGAGTTGCGCTACCTTCTCGCCTTGGTTCATCCGGAGGTTCGTTAACTGGTTCCGGAGGATGTCGCGCTTCGCTAGCTTCGCTTCGGAAGTACCTTCGTGTAGCTCCAGGAATTTTTCCCAGAGATCTTTTGCTGAGTCGTAGCTTCCGATCCGATTTACTTCTTGTGGTGGCAGCACATTGAGCAGGTGGAATTCTGCCTTTCCGTTGGCGACGAAATCGGCTTGCTCCTTTTTGCTCCATGCGTTTTCTTCTTTGTCTTTCGGTGCTGAAAAACCAAATTTCATTGTAATAAGAATATCAAAATCCGTTTTAAAAAATACCTCCATTTTGCGCTTCCAAGTGGCGAAGTCTCCATCGAACTTCGGGGGATGAATGTTAGCTCCGGCCATCGTCTTGATCGTAGTGCTTCAGTTGGCGATTAGTCATTCTGAGGCGATCAGGCTCTGATACCACTTGTTGGTGCAGCGGAGACCGGTAAGATGGGGGTGAATTGCTGAAAACAAAAACAAACTATACCCTCCTCGGATTTCAACTCAGAATTTAAGTCAGCAACTAAATTAATGAAACAGAAAAAGAAACACTAATGGAAAAGACATATTGATTGCTTCACACGAATGGAAAAGATTTAACCTGGTTACAACCAAGGAGGTTGTTAATCTAGGACAGTAGAAAAGCGTAGTAAGAAAAATCTCCTTCTCTGAAGGCGGAGAAGCCTTTTACACTTTTGAAGCTCACTAGTTGCTTAGGAATTGCTAACATATTGATTGCTTGAGTTGTTGTTCAATTCCCAGCTCCAGGGGCCTTTAAATAGCCTCTGAAAATTCTATCCCGAGGGTCCAAGGCGCCTCCAACAAGGTTCAAGGCGCCTCCACAGCTCGGTCAGCGGATAGAACTTTATCCGAACGAAAACGGTCATTTTGACCTGTTGAAGGCGCCTCCAATCAGGCTGAAGGCGCCTCCAGCCTGGCTGAAGGCGCCTTCAACCTGGTTGAAGGCGCCTTCAAGCTGGCAGCTCAGCTCTTTTGACTTCGTTTCCAGCTTGTTGCGACTTCCGATGCTCCGATCTTTTGGGTGATTGCGGCCAACCGAAATAGGGCTCACCCGAACCCAATTTCTGGCCTTCTCCTCGAGCAGCCTTCCGTCCCGGCTTAACGTCCCTCGAACGCCGCACACGCTCTTCACGCCCACCGGAGTACTCTTCCGCAGCTCTCTCGTCCTTCGGACGCACCGAGCCCGTCGGCTCCCTTCCCGTGTCGTCCTTCTCGCTAGCTGCGTCTTCTGCTCGACTTCCTGTGCTCCTAAGCTCCTGCACACTCAGACACAGGGATCAAACACAACAGGACCTAACTAACTTGGTTGATCACATCAAAACTACCATGGGGTCCAACAGTATGCTCCCTCCTTGCCCTCTTCATTGCATCCCTTTGAAGATGAAGCTTCTTCTTGGACTTCTTCTTCGGAAGTTGAGCATCTCTCAACTTCGGAGTCCTCCTCTTGGTCTTGATCCAATGAGTCGCCCTCTTTGGATTCCTCTTGATTCGGTACAGTGGAGGGGATCTCATGGATTGATGTCAATTTGCTCCAAAGCTCCTTGGCATCCTTGAACTCTCCAATTTTTCCAAGAATGTGGCTAGGCAATAGATTGACCAAAAGCTTGGTCACTTTATCATTGGCCTCACATCTTTGGATTTACTCTTGGCTCCAATTGCTTTTCTTGAAGACTTTGCCCTTTGAATTTCTTGGAGCATCGAAGCCTTCCATTAGAGCAAACCATTGCTCTATCTCCACCATTAAGAAGTTTTCGATTCTTGATTTCCAAAGATCGAAGCTAGTAGATGTGTACGGTGGAGCCACCCTTGTGTCAAATCCAAGTCCATCTTGGAATTGCATCTTGAAGTTGAGCTTCTTAAATTCTTTGACTTTGAAGAATTTGCTCCAACGTCTTCACCCTCTAGCTTTGCCTGTTTTGTTTGCCCCTTCCGTCGATGATTCCGGTGAAGAGTGGCCTCGCTCTGATACCACTTGTTGGGACCAAAATGTAGCTAGAGGAGGGTGAATAGCTCGTCGCGTGCTTCGTGGTCGGCGTTGCTTGTTTCTTCAACGATGTGCAATGGAAATGAACAAGAAACAAAATACAACGCTAACAAATGGATTTTACTTGGTATCCACCTCACAAGAGGTGACTAATCCAAGGATCCACACACTCACGCACCCTCCACTATGAAACACACTCCTCTACGGTAACTACCGAAGGCGGAGAAGCCTTTACAAACTCTCAATACAAGAAGAAAGGAAAGGATATGAAATACAAGCAAAAGCTTACAATAAAACCTAACTTCTCTTCTTGCTTTTGATCCACCTCTTGACTTGGAAGAACCTCCAAGAATCTTCAAGAACTGGCGATCTGAACTTGAGAGAGAGCTGTGGAGTCGCTGGTGAAGATCGGAGATGAATCGTGTAAGCACTGCTGAAGGAAACGCTCGCCTGCAGCTAAATACGACGCCAACGGTCGGATCCCAATCGATTGGATTGCTCCCAATCGATTGGGGAGGCTTTAGATCGATCAACCGATCGATCCAAAGTGCCTCTGTGCTCTCTGGAATAGCCTGGATCGATCAGTTGATCGATCCAGGGCTTATCGCGCACAAACAGCAGCTCCCAATCGATCCACTGATCGATTGGGACCTCTGGATCGATCCAAAGGGGTTCTGTTCGTGGGGACTCACCCGATCGATCAGCTGATCGATTGGGCATGATCTAATCGATCGGCTGATCGATCCAGATCTGTTGGATCAATCGGCTGATCGATCCAGATCTGCTGGATCAATCGGCTGATCAATCCAGATCTTGGTTTTTGCCCAAAAGAAAGTCCAAAGCCCCCTAAACCAACATCCAGTCAACCATGACTTGTTGGTACATAAAACCTAGCATCCGGTCACCCTTGACCATTTAGGACTCTCTCACCAAGTGTCTGGTCAATCCCTTTGACCCACTTGGACTTTTCTCCTCTTGCCAAGTACCCGGTCAATCCCTTTGACCTACTTGGACTTTCACCAGATGTCTGGTCAACCTTGACCCATCTGGATTTCCCCGTGACTGACTTCACTCACCAGAACTTCCCTTCTGCCTAGCTTCACTCACTAGGATTTCTCTTCTGCCTGGCTTCACTCACCAGGACTTTCACCTAGCTTCACTCACTAGGATTTTCACCTGGCTTCACTCACCAGGATTTCCCTTCTGCCTAGCTTCACTCACTAGGTCTTCTCATATGCCTGGCTTCACTCACCAGGACTTTCACCTAGCTTCACTCACTAGGGTTTCCTTCTGCCTGGCTTCACTCACCAGGACTTTCACCTAGCTTCACTCACTAGGAATTTCAGTCAAGTATCCAGTCAACCTTGACCTACTTGACTCTCCTTCACAATCTCCCCACATGAACAATTGCACCTGCAATGTTCATGTGTTGTCTACAAGTATTGTCAAACATCGAAACCAAATCATCAAGACTCGAGCTTGACTCACTTCAAGCCCAGTCAAACAGGTCAACCTTGACCTAGGGAATATTGCACCAACACCGAGAACTTCTGATCGTGGCCGATAGATCGACATCGACACATGAACAAGCTACTTCATTCTCTAAATGTCGGTAACATTTTTTTGTACTTAAATTCTGCAAACAGGAAGTGCAGTCTGTTGCACTTCTCCGATCTTTTTTGTACTCGATTCTCTCTTCCGGAGATATTGGAAGAGGTTTTTAGTGGATTACTCGTCGATAGGTCCATAAGACCTGGGTCTTAGAGTAGGAGTCTCTAAAGGCTCTGAATCAAGTAAAATCGCCTATGTTTTCTTGTGTTGTTCTTTTTTACTTTCCACTACGTATACTTTGATTTCAAAACGAGAAAATGAGTTTTCAAAAACCATGTGATTCCCCCCCCCCCCCCCCCTTCTCATGTGCGTATCAATCCAATAAGTGGTATCAGATCAGGTTTTGCTCTAAATTGGTGCAACCACTAATCAAGCTAGGGGAATTTGTTTTCTCCTCAAATTTCAGTTTTTCGTATTCAATTTGAATTGGTAAAACTTTACATATTCAAATAATATTTTCTTGTTCAGTTTTAACTCGAAGGTGGTGCAACACCAGTCGAGCTCTTCGATATTTTATTGTTTCTCAAACTCTGCTAATCCAAGACTAAGTCTTGGTACCCTCTTTAGTCTTATCTTTTCAGTACTCAAATGGCCCAACTTGAAGGATACAGCACCGCTCGTCCTCCCCTATTCAAAGGACATGACTTCTTCTACTGGAAGAGGTGAATGGAGGTGTATCTAAAGTCTGAGTTTGACCAATGGTTCAGCGTCGCCAATTGATACATGGCGTCCATCGACAACTTTGGAATTCCAATAGATCCAGAAAATTGGAATTCAGAAATGAAGAAGAAGGCCTAGATTGACTTAAAGGCCCTCCACACAATCCAGTGCAAGCTAACGAAGGAGGAGCTGAACCGCGTCATCCCACACGAGAACGCAAAGGAACTATGGGACATGCTCATAGAACTGCATGAGGGCACCAATGACGCAAAGGTAAAGAAGAGGAATTTGTTTTTAAATAAATTATTTAATGTTAAAATGCAGGAAGGTGAGACTGCCAGTCAAGCTGCACGCGAGGATAAAGGATATCCTCAACGGACTTCACACAATGGCCACCAAATGGAGAATTGAGATCTAATAAGGTATGCTCTAAACACATTTCCTCGAAATACACTGTGGGCATCCATCATGGATGCCTATAAGATTTCGAGAAATCTGCCCAAGTTAAAATTAAATGAACTTTTTTGTGAATTGGAGCTACACAAACAGGCTAACGCCAAAATCGAAAAAGGTATTGCTCTTATTATAGGAACGTGGAAAGGAAAAATCCAGGACTAAGCCGAAACCTAAAGTCGAGTCTAACCTAGACTCAGATGATGAAGAATACCTGGTGAACTTGGTAAGAAAAATATTCACCAGGAGAAAGAAGAACTTCACCAACAAGGATCTGCAGAAGATCAACTCCACCTCTAACTCGAATAGCAAGAATGTGACATGCTTTGGATGCAATAAGAAGGGGCACTACAAGACCGAATGCCCGAATCCCAAGAAGAAGAAATCCCTTAAGGCGACTTGGGACGAATTATCAGTGGAGGAATCGGACAACGACGAGCCAAGACACACCAATTACCTTGCACTGATGGCATACGAACTAGAATCGAAGAGTGAATCGGAAGACGGGTCTGAACCCGAGTCGAGCCATGAGTCTGCACTCATTTCCGAAGGTTCTGATGAGGTATATTTTAATTTAAACAAAAAGTTTTTAAAAATTATTGCATGTTTAAATAAGAAATTTACTAACTCTGAAAATAAAATAATTGAACTAACAAAGAAAATAGAACACTTAATATGAACAATTAAAATCAAATTCAACGACTGAGCCAATTCAACCTGAAATTCCAACTCAAGTTGCAAAACTTGATGAGGACAATTTCAGATTGAAAAGAGAAATAGTCGAATTAAAAGAATTATTGGAGAAATTCACAACTAGATCCAAGTACCTCAACATGATACTTGGGTCACAAAGAGCTGTGTACAACAAGTCCGGACTCGGATACAAGTCTAGCTCAACTAACAAAACCTTTATATCCTTAGTTAACCAAAGTAAAAAATCAAATTAAGGCTTGGGTTCCAAAAGCGTGTTTAACCACGCAAGTAGGACTCAACCAATACTACGTACCTAAAAATAAAATACACTATCTAAAACCAAATAACTCAAACTCAACCACTCCCTCTAAGATAAATCCAATAAAGCCACAAAAAATAAGTTGAACTAAGCCTAGATCAAGTAAAAATAAAATTAATCTAAACTCAAACTATAATCAAGTCTATTATAGCTATAAAACAAAATGACACAAACCCAAAACTTAAAATCTATGCTCAATAATTCAGGAGAGGCTCCAAAATAGTTGACACATCTAAAAATAACAACTTGCTCTGATGGGTAATTAAGACTAGTCTAAAAAGGGACAAAAGTTTAACTTAACTTACGGTACTAGTGAAGTTTTGGATGATAGTAAGTTAGGAAAACTCTGTGTATGTATGCCTAGGAAGATATGGCTTCGACCTGGTGCATTTGGCTTAGTAGAACTAACTGAAGTTACCCCTTACGGATCCTAACTAGTTAGACCAAGATTTTGTACTAAGTTCAGTGGATAGGACTATTTGAAAAATATTGAAGGCATGGTTACTCTAATGATGTCCAAGTGACTCACCATAGCCCAGAAGTTTATCCAAAGAATACCTATTTGTTGAACCCAAAACTAAACTTGAATCTAACACAAAGTTAAACTCAACCCAAAAATTTCAATTAAATTATCTCACAAAATCACAGGATCCCCTTATTGAAAACATAGATCGGGTGAGATGAATAAAGATTAAATTTAATTTAAGTAAGCATTAAATTAAATTAAATATGATTAAATCAAAATAAATACAAATATTAAATTACTTAAATCCTTAAATCAAAATTGAATTAAACTTAGGTTAATTAACATATGACACATAACTCATTTTAAAATCTTTTAAAAATTATTTTAAAATTATTTTAAAATTATTTTAAAATATTTTAAAACATCATTTTAAAGTCTTTTAAAAAATTATTTTAAAATCTTTTAAAAATTCTCTTTTAAAAATATTTTAAAAATTCTCTTAAAAAATTCTTTAAAAAAAGGAAAAGGTTAAATTCTTTTAAAAATCATTAAAAAAATGCGCAAACGCCTACCGAAAGCGCCTCCATGTCCATTGGAGGCGCCCTCGGAAGGGCGGGAAAAATATCGCCCTACTCAATGGAAGGTGCCTTCATTTGTTTGAAGGTGCCCTCCATAACGCATAGCGCCTTCAACCTGGTTGAAGGCGCCTTCAGTCTGAATTTTTTCACCGAACAGAGTCGTGCTCCGTTCATGATTTTGGACACAACAAGACACCTTTCAACCACTTTCTCCCTCGTTCTTTCATCTCCAAAACTCAAAAATGTCTCCTAGGTAAATCTTAACTCAATTTATCTCATCAATACTTAGTTTATATGTATTTTTTTTTGTCAATTTGATAATTTTTGTTAATATGCTTGTATAAAATTAGGAAAAGATGACATGTTGCCCCTAGTCCTAGTAATGCCCTATCTGATGATGCTAGATTTCCCTCTGAGTGACTTAGGTTAGACTTTTTATAGCATACATATATTGCACTTAAGTCTAGATTTCTGAATAGGTCTTTTTTTACTAAGTACTGTGCACCTACCATTGAGGTCATTAGCTATTATCAGTTAGATAGACTTGTTTACTATAGTCATTCAGTAAATCTAGACCTGTGTGCCCAGTTTTATAACAATCTAGTCAAGATTGATGATTTGACTTATTCCACCAGAGTTGGTGGAAAGGACTTTAGCTTCTCCCCCACTCTATTATATAACAGCTTAGGACTTAGGAGGTCTGCATACCCATTTTTGTGTTACCCTAATAGGAATCTGTCATTTGACGAACCCACTCCCATATTACATTAGATACTATCTACATGTATTTTTCGGGGAGGGGAGACTACCTACTGTGACTGACTTTAGGTCACTCTCCCTTAGAGTTCAGGACTATGTCCTATATAGAGTCCTGACCACTTGCATTTTTCCGATTACATCTCGTAAAGTTGCGATGATGCGGTCATCCCACTCCTTCTTTCTATATGCATTATGCCAATGTTTAGACATCGACATTGCATTGCACATGTTTCAGAATGTCATACATGCATCTAGACTCGTCACTAGGTGGCAAGTTCATATGCCCTATTTGTTGGTTGCTACTCGGAAAGCCTAGAGGTTCCACTGTACAAAAATTTTGTACAAAGGTCTGAACCTTTTCCTAGCTACCATGTGTTCTTTTAAATTAAATTTTGGATCGCCTGCGGAACTTAACACATTTGATCCAAAACTTAATCTATTTGTTCTTTTAGGTTTTGACTTGGATCTCCTGCGGAACTTAACACGTTCGAACCAAATCACCTTAAGTTATTAATTCCATTAAATATTAATTTCCATAATTGGTTCACAGTACTGACGTGGCGAGGCACATGACCTTCTTGGATATGGGAGCAACCACCACCGACTAGACAAAACCTTTTATAGAAATCTAATATTTAATTTCCTAAAATAACTTTAGGTTAACCGAAAAGAACAATCAAATCACAAGGAAAAATAAAACAAAAGAACACAACTTCGAAAAACATATTCAAAATACTAGAATCGTAAGCCTCTTATATTTGGTATTATTTCCATAAATAACTAGCATGATGCGGAAAGGAAAAATTACTAGTTATACCTTCTAGAAAGACCTCTTGATCTTCTACCGTATTCCTCTTCTAACCTCGGACGTTGTGTGGGCAACGATCTTCCGAGATAAGAAACCACCAATCACCTTCTTCTTCCTTGCAAGTTTCGGCCATCAAAACATCTTCTAGGATGAAGAGGTTCGGCCACCACCACCATGCTCCAAGGGATGCTAGAAACGAGGCTTGCTTTCTCTCCTTCTTCTCCTTCCTTGATCCGGCCACTAACAAAAGCTCCACCAAGAGGTAAGTTTCGGCCAACAAGAGGAGAGGAGAGAAATAGGGCCGGCCACACCACCAAGGAAAAAAGAGGGAGAAATATAGAATAGAGTCGTTAGCTTTGAAGCCTCCTCTACCCCCTCTTTTATAATCCTTGATCCTGGCGAATAAGGAAATTTTAATAAAAATTTCCTTAATTCTTTTTCCATTGAAAAGGAAAAATTATTTAATTAAAAACAATTTTCTTTCTCAATTTTATTTGGCCGGCCACACCAAAGCTACAAACAAGGAGAGTTTTAATTAATTAAAACTTCCTAATTTGTCTCCAGAAATTTATAAAATTTCTCCAATAATTTAATCCCTTCATGATTGGTTTATAAAAAGGAAATTTAATAAATTAAAATCTTTCTTTTAAACATGTGGATAAAAAGAAAGTTATCTCTAAAAATTAAAA
This sequence comes from Zingiber officinale, assembly GCF_018446385.1. Classification (NCBI taxonomy): domain Eukaryota; kingdom Viridiplantae; phylum Streptophyta; class Magnoliopsida; order Zingiberales; family Zingiberaceae; genus Zingiber; species Zingiber officinale. The sequence goes on from NC_056004.1 coordinate 22,417,791, forward strand.
TCTCTTTTAATCTACAAATAAGGAAAGATATCAAATCTTTTCTCAATCTTTTGTAGAAACTAATAAAAGAGAATTATTAATTTTTAAACTTTCTTTTAAATCATGAACATGGTTAAAAAGGAAAGTTTTCTTAAAATTTAAAATCCTCCTTTAATCAACAAATAAGGAAAGATTTCAAATTTTAAACTCTCTTTTAAACATGTAGATGATTTACAAATAAGGAAAGTTTTTTCTAAAATTTAAAACCATCCTTTTAAACTACAAATAAGGAAAGAGATTAATCTCTTCTCTTAATCTTTTGTAGAAAGCTATAAAAGGAAATTTTTAATTTTTAAACTCTCTTTTAAAATCATGATATCCACATAAGAAATAATTTTAATAAAAATCCTTTTAAATATTCTAGTGGTCGACCACCTAAGCTTGGGACCCAAGCTTTGGCCGGCCACCTACATGGCTCATCCACTTGGTCTTGGCCGGCCCTAGCTTGGGTTCCAAGCTAGCTTGGCCGGCCCCATTGGATGGGTAAGAAGGTGGATATGCGATGGGTATAAATCTCTATATACTAGAGGCTACGATAGGGACCGAGAGGAGGAATTGGTTTTGGTCTCCCGATGAAATTAAGCATCCCGTGTTCGCCCCGAACACACAACTTAATTTCATCAATAATAATTCATTCCACTAAAGAACTATTATTGAACTACCGCACCAATCCCAAATTACATTTTGGGCTCCTTCTTATTATGAGTGTGTTAGTCTCCCTGTATTTAAGATAACAAATGTCCACTAATTAAGTAAGTTACTGACAACTCACTTAATTAATATCTAGCTCCAAGAGTAGTACCACTCAACTTCATCGTCATGTCGGACTAAGTCCACCTGCAGGGTTTAACATGACAATCCTTATGAGCTCCTCTTGGGGACATTATCAACCTAGTATCTCTAGGACACAGTTTCCTTCTATAATCAACAACACACACTATAAGTGATATCATTTCCCAACTTATCGGGCTTATTGATTCATCGAACTAAATCTCACCCATTGATAAATTAAAGAAATAAATATCAAATATATGTGCTTGTTATTATATTAGGATTAAGAGCACACACTTCCATAATAACCGAGGTCTTTGTTTCTTTATAAAGTTAGTATAAAAGAAACGACCTCAAATGGTCCTACTCAATACACTCTAAGTGTACTAGTGTAATTATATAGTTAAGATAAACTAACACCTAATTACACTACGACCTTCCAATGGTTTGTTCCTTTCCATCATGGTCGTGAGCCACTGTTTATAATTTATAAGGAACCGATAACATGATCTTCTGTGTGTGACATCACACACCATGTTATCTACAATATAAATTAATTGAGCAACTACATTTATCATAAATGTAGACATTTGACCAATGTGATTCTTATTTCTAGATAAATATTCATACCAAAAGCTAGGCTTTTAGTATACACTCTAACACTATTATCACATACTGACATACATATTCTCGACCATAGGGGTAGATATGACCTAGGGTACGACCACCTCCCTTAACGCATGATGAGAGCGATCAGCATTAGCTTGCATTAGTACATATAGACGTCACTGCTCAGGGGGGACTGGCTTGGAGAGCGGGACCACAGCCAGATGCTCCATCTTAAGCCGAGGATGATTTTCCACCTATTATTCCGGCCGAGGGAGAGGAGTTACCAACATTCACGACTGAGGAGCTCTTTGGACCTTCTCCGACCCAGCCCTCGACCTCGACTTAGCCTTTGACTTCACTGTCTGTCGAGGACCGACTTGCTCAGCTTGAGGAGTCTTCCGCGCAGATCTGGCAGTCAGTCTCGGAGGGATTCTCCACTCTCCGGGAGGAGATGACCATCGGATTTCAGCAGATTCTTCAGGCTTTGCGAGTGCCTGAACAGCCCCCACCTCCTCCAACCGACGATGACCAGACTTGAATATATTTCTAGTACCTGATTATATGTTGCACCCTATCATACTATATACACTCAATTAACTGGCTTAATATAGTTGTCTACTTTTTTTTCATTTTTGAATAAGCTCAGATAGACTAGGCGTGCTGTTTTCAAAAATAGTTTTCAAATGATTTGCAAATTCTAAGGAAAAACCCTTACCTATATTTTTTTTTAAAAAAATTCTCATTTCCTTAGTTTTTCAAAATAAATTTTAGCCTTAGTCTATATCAAAATCATAGAAAGCATATTCCTATATATTTAGGACTTGAGCATCTCATAAATACAATAGGTCTACCTTGATTGTGTATTTCCAAACTTAGAACTAGACGCGACCCTGGGTCGGGTCTGGCTCGGACCCGGCCCGGGCCCGTAACCGGATTTGGCCCGGACCCGGCTCGGGCCTGTAACCGGATTTGGCCCGGACCTGGCATGGGCCCGTAACAGGGTCAACAGGCCGGTTGCCCATTGACCCGGTTAACCGAGTCAAACCGAAATCGGCCCGGGAAGTTGTCGGGCTGGTTCCGATTTCGTTGGTGCAAAACCGACGAACCGCCGATTCGATCCGCCGGTTCAACATTTGGTTTTTTTGATCGGCTTGAACCGCCAGTTAACCGGTGGTTCATAGCCATTGGAACCGCCGGTTAACCGACGGTTCATAGCCGTTAGGAGAGGGGGGGTTTGGGGGTATTTTTTTCAACGGTTAGGATCATTTGACCATTTTTTGATCAATGACTATGATTTAGTGTTCGTTACTATCGAAACTCTATAAACAGAAAGTTTATTTCATCATTTTCACACACATCTTCTCTACTTTTAATCTCAATTTTGTATTCTCTACACGCTTTCGTTTCCAACCTTCAATTACAATGGAAGGAGGTCGCGGAGGTGCGTCATCTCGAGGTTGGAAGGGAAAGGAAATAATGAATCCGCGGGAAGAGGACCCCCAACATTCAATCCACTGATGATAAGATCGAGCATCTTCCGAATCCGACACCCGAAACATAAGGAAGTACCGATGCAATTACTTCTAAGGTTCGGGAACTTCCTCCTCTAAAGTCTTCTATTTTCACTAAACATTTTAAGAAGGTCACTCTTCCGTAGGGAGAAATGCGTGCAAAATGTAAGCACTGCAATGTTTCCTACAAATTCCAAGCCGGCAATGGCTATGGGTCGTTGAAATGACATGTAGAAACGAAACACCTGACAGAATTTAGACTTGATCATTCTCAAACACAATTATCAAGATTTTCTTCAACTAGCAGTAATACTAATTCCGATTTATTTTTATTTTTGGATAATAAATTAAGAGAATCGTTAGCTAAATTTATTTCCGTAGAACATCTTTCTTTTAGTTTTGGATCTAAATGCACATTTGAAGATTTTTGTAAAGAATCTCTTAATCCATGTGCTAAACGTGTTCCTAGAACTACACTTACTCGTACAATTAAAAAATTAGTAAAACAAGGAAAAAAGAATTTAATTAATGAATTTAGTAAATTAGATAATAAAGTTTCTTTATGTTCTGATATTTGGAGTGATTATTGGGAAACACATTTGTATATGGGTGTGACTTGCCATTGGATCGATAACTCTTGGAACCTCCAAAAAAGATTGTTAGCTTATAAAGTTTTTGATGAATCACATAATGCTCATAACATCGCACAATTATTATGTTTAATTTTAGAAGAATATGTCATAACTCATAAAATATTTTCAATATCATTAAATAATACTAGTTCCAATACCGCTTGTATAAATGATCTAAAATTTGTTTGTTAACCTATTATTGGCGGTTTATTTTTTCATATTCGTTGTGTATGTCATGTTTTAAATTTATGTGTTCAAGATGGTTTAAAAATTTTAGAAAGTTATATTAAACCAATTAGAATTGCAATTTCTTATTTATGGTCTCATCCATCTATAATGAAACAATGGAGTAAGTTTTGTAAAACTAATGGAATGAGACCTAAAAAATTTCCACGTGATGTACCAACACGTTGGAATTCAACATACCAATTATTACAAGATTCATTTGAATATAAAGAATTATTATGTTCATTTTTTGTACAAAATACTAATACTAATATATATTTATTTTCACAACAATAGAATATTTGTAGTAGTATTTGTGAAAATTTAAAAGTATTTAATGATGCAACCGAACAACTTTCCGGTGTTTATTATCTCACTGCTCAATTAGTTTTAGAAAATTTTTCTAATATAGTATTAGTTTTAAATGAACATATTAATAATGAATCTTTATCTCCTTGCATCTTAGCTATGAAAATTAAATGGAAAAAATATTTTTATTTTATTCCTGAAATTTATTTAATTACATTTGCTTTAGATCCTAGATTTAAATTAGAAGTTTTACAAGAAATGTTAACTTTATATTACGACGCTTTAATTCCAATTAAAGATTCTTCTTCTCTTGATCCAGTTAATATTATATATAATGTTAGAATTTATTTATATGATATTTATAATCAATATTATGCAAAATATAGAACATAAATTAATATTTTCGAAATACAACAAACTAGTAGTAATTTAAAACTTACAAAAGCATAACTTTTATTAAAAGAACGAACAAAATATCCACGAGGATCCTCAAGTTCCACACAGGAACTTGAGAATTATTTTACGACTTCTTTTGATTTTAATGAAGCATATAGCGAAAATTTTGATATCTTAAAGTGGTGGTCACAGAAGGCTCAAAGCTTTCTCGTCCTCTTCGTGATCCCTAAAGAAATTTTAGCTTGTCTAGTGTCAACTGTTGCTGTGGAGAAGACGTTCAGTGCCGACGACAACATATTAGATGAACGATGATCAACTTTGTCTCCCGACTCATTAGAAGCCCAAGCGTTACTGGACAATTGGACCAGAGCGGAGAAAATAATCCAAGGAATGCAACTTTCAGATGACGAAGTTGAAGATTTTGATACTGAAGAACGAATACGATAGGAACGGGAAATGGAAGTGAGTGAAAATGTAAAAGAATAAAAATATAAAAGAACTACGTGTGTTTTGTTTTCCCTAAGGGGATACGTAGACAACTTAAATAAGTGCAAGCTCTTTTTCCAATAAATTTTAATTTGTAATTTGTAATGTTTAATTTTTAATTTTTAATTTTGTTAACATAATAATCTTGAACCGTGGTGAACTGTGAACCGAACCGTGAACCGTAATCGTCTTGGGCGGTTAAAGTTAAGGGTTGACCTACTTGGAATCGTCGAACCGGTGGTTCTGAACTGTCGAACCAGCGGTTCTGAACCGTCTAACCGTCGACTCTGAACCGTGGTCAGGTCTACTTAGAACGGCGTGAGATGCATAGGCCCTATGCCTGAACTTAAGATGCTTATATCAGTGCATCAGCACAAGTCTAGGCGTAAAATACCAAACAGAATAGTAATCAGGTTAAGTAATCCACTTTTAGTCAAATACTAACTAGATACAATAACTTAACCTGACTAACCAATGAACACTATTATCCTCTGATAGGTAGTTAGTAACTAATGATTAGACACTTAAGGACAATTTCTAATTGATCAGATTATTTTTAAATAATATCAGGTTCAGGTGGAGAATATTTAAAAATATTTTTTAAAATATTTTTTAGTGTTTACATATAAAAAAAAAACTCCTTTTCAAAATGCTTACTAAATCATTCTTAACATATTTTGAAAAATCACATGTTTTGAAAAATTTTGATACTTATCAAATCATATATTTTGAAAAATTATTTTGAAAACTATTTCAATTTTTATAAATTTCTTTTAACCAACTTTAAAAGATGTTTTTGAATAGTTTTTGAAAAAGTTTCATGCTTGAAAAATCTAGTCTTTTAAAAGTTTCATTCTTGAAAAAGTTTCATCGTTGAAAATTTTTGAAAAGTTTCATTCTTGCAAATTTATTTTAAAATTTCCTTAAAACTTATTCATATTTTAAAGCATCTTACAAATATTTTCTAAGCTCGAAATTCTTGTCCAAAGTATTTTGAAAAGTTGATAGATTTTGAAAATTATTTTAAAAGTTTCTTAATAGCTATTTAAACTTTAAAGTTACTTGTATAAATGTTAGCTTTCAAAACCTAGGATAAATCTTCAAAAGCTTTCCTTTAAATTTTTTTTGGTTAAAAAATTACAAGTGTTTTGCAAACTTCGTTTTTCGATTAGTTTGAACAAGTTTTCTTTAAACTCCCCCAATAATTCTAAAATTTTTCTTGTTGTTGCCAAAATTTCACTACTACTTTACTTAGCATTGTTTTACTTATTTACTCATATTTTTTTTTGATGAATGTCGGGGGGGGTAGGGATTAAGTTAGAAAACAAAATAACCAAAAATGATTGTTGATGAAAATCAGAATAACTTAACCCTAAAAATGATTATCTAAAACTTTTTAGTTCTCTTAAGATCATTTTTGTGCTTACTTTGTATATTTTTTTTCCTAATTTAACTCAGGTTGTCATTGCATCAAAAAGGGAGAGATTATTGGTACAGTTTACATTAACGGTCTAACTCAAGTTTTGATGAATGATAAATAAGTTAAGTTAGGTATAATTGTGATCTAACCACTTTACCAAGTGTGCAAGAGTTAACTAGATAGATCGATGGGCCGATCGGATATCTGGTGAGAAGTCCAAATGGTCGATGGGCCGACTGGATATCTGGCAGGAAGTTCAATTAGGTCAACGTATCGACCGGATAGCTGGTGTGAAGTCCAGCTAGGTCAACGGGCCGACCAAATAGCTGGTGTAAAGTCTAGCTAGGTCAACGAGTCGACCGGATAGTTGGTGTAAAGTCCAGATAGGTCGACAGGCCGACCGGATATCTGACAGGAAGTCCAATTGGATCTGCAGACCGGACAACTAGCAAACTGGTAAGTAAAGGTAAGTCACTGGAGGAGAGTGACTAAGTGAGAACACATCCCGGTTAAGGGGGCAATAGACGTCAGTCCAGGTTAGGTCCATTTTGGATCCCTAATTTGAAACCTTGACTAGTTCCTAATCCTGGGAGGACAAGAACTAATTACTACTGCTAATTATTATTGTGCTAACACTTATCTTGCAGGTCATTATTTGGTTTATTGGACTAACGTTGTTTTGTAGGACAAATGAGCAAATTTACCTTTGGATGAACAATGTCCGAAGGCGCCTTCAGCTGCCTTCGTACTATTCGGGATGAAGGCGCCTTTGTACTATTCATGGAAGGCACCTTCCGCAGGATGAAATTTGGACATCATCACAGATAAGAGTCGGACTATGCGGGATAAACTTTATCCCATTGGAGGCGCCTTCCAAGGCTATGGAAGGCGCCCTCAAAGCCCTATATAAGGCAGTCTCGAGGAAGCTTCAAACAAGAACACACATACAAGCTACTACGTATCCATTTGAGGTTCCAACTGCTCCGGGCTCCTACTACGACTCTGCTACAAAGCTGCTGCTCTTGACGACTTCTCCGAGGACTTCTGATCATGGTCGGTAGACCTACATTGACACACGAACAAGCTACTTCATTCCCTAAGTGTCGGTAATATTTTTTTTATACTTAAATTCTGCAAACGGGAAGTGTAGTCTGTTGCACTTCTCCGATCTTCTTTGTACTCGATTTCTCTTTCGTAGGTATCGGAAGAGGTTTTTAGTGGATTACCCATTGATAGGTCCGTGGAACCTGAGTCTTGGAGTAGGAGTTGTCGAAGGTTCCGAACCAAGTAAAACTACTTCTGTTTTCTTGTGTTGTTTTTTTTTAATTTTCGCTGCGTATACTTTGATTTCAAAACGAGAAAATGAGTTTTCAAAAACCACATGATTCACCCCCCCATATGCATATCGATCCAACAATTAGGAGTGTCAGAGGGAATGAAATAGAATGGGATGTGTTCAAGAAAAATAACATGGCGTGAGACATAGAGTTTTTTACTAACTGGATTATAACATCTATATCCCTTTTGACCCTCACCGTAGCCAAGAAAAATACAAAGAGCAGACTGAGAACTAAGCTTACTACGTTCAACATGAGGACAAAGAACAAAACATGTGGATCCAAAAACTCTTAAGACAGAATAATCAGGAATATAACCATATAATTTTTCAAAAGGAGATAAATCAGATGTAATAGAAGATGGAATTCTATTGATAGAATGGACTATAGTAAGAATAGCTTCAGCCCAGAACTCGCTAGGAACATATACAAATAATATGAGAGAACGTGTAGTTTCAACAATATGTCTATGTTTTCTTTCAGCAACACCGTTTTGTTCAGGAGTGCCAGTATAAGAACTTTGACGAAGTGTACCATCTGAGACAAGTAGTTTAGAAGAAAGATTGAATGTATATTCACCACCCAAATCACATCGAAAGCATTTAATAACAGTATTATGTTGAGTTTTTACAATGACAAAAAATATTTGATAGATACTAAGGAAATTAGAACTATGTTTCATAAGATAAACTCAAGTGTAACGAGTACAATCATCAATAAAGGAAAAATAGTAACGGGATCCACCTGGTGTACGAATAGGAGATGAACCCCACACATCAAAATGAACTAATTCAAATGGTGCAAGAGAAACAAAGATACTTCTATAGAAAGGTAAAGTAGAGAATTTTACCAATTTTCAGCTACAACAATCTGAAATATCATGAGTTTGCAATTTTCCTTAATTTCCTTTAGAAGCTAAGTATTTCAAATGAGAAGAATAAACATGTTCAAGATGAGAATACCACAAATAAAAATTAAAAGAAGTAGAGCTTAACCGAAAGGATGACAAATCAACACTAGAAGCTGCAACATCTGGAACTTTAGCTCTTCTAATACATATAGTCCCCCTGCCTACGACTTATCCCAATCAGCTTATGGGATTGTGGATCCTGCACATAACAAGAAGATGAAGTAAAAGAAACTGAGAAACCAGAGTCACATAATTGACCAACTGAGATAAGATTCAAAGTAAGATTAGGAATATGATATACATTAGATAGAGATAAATTAGACGTATAAATAGAGCCAACACCAACTAATGACATGGGGGATTCATCAGCGGTCATGACCGACACAAAAGGTGATGAATTTATAGATATACAAGAATTGGCATTAGGCAACATATGATGCAAAGCTCTAGAATTAAGGATTTAGATAGGGGAATGTATACCTAAGGTACCACTAAAGGGCAAACTTATGTGAAAAGAGACAAATATGGCATGTGGTTGAGATGCAAGGAACTTCTGAAACTGTTCAATAAGAGCAACACCACCATAGCCACCTCCAGAAGCACCACTGCCGCCACCATAACCACCACCACCACGAAATCCATCAGTTCGATCAGTAGCATAATTAACTCTAGCCATCCGGCCATGAACATCCTTTCCATCCATGCCACTAATGGCAGCAGAGGCTTCTTCGCTAGAAGTAAATGTCACAAATCCAACCCCCTTGGACCGTCCAGTTTCCCTGTCCATGATAACTCGAGCTTCAACCACTTCACCAAAACTAGTAAATACTTCTCTCAGGCTTTGATTATCTGTGTCATATGAAAGTCCTCTAGCAAAAACTTTTGAGGATGGCATTCCCCTTGCTGCTTGAAATAATGGACTGGAAGTTATAGATTTCTTCAAGAGATTACCAATTCTATTTGCAAAATTCATTCTTACGTCGAGGATTCGTAGAGGTCGACAGCTCCGCGCAGCCAAAACTTAATAGTCATGTTTTTTGGTCGTTAGGTGGACTTAAAGAACTTAAAATCTGATCTCCACCGTTCAAAATTTAGCCCTGGATGTGAGGGACATTCTCTCAAAGTTTTAAGGCGGTCCAACAATTGAAACTCAAGAAAATACAATTCTTCTATAACCGCCTCAAAGAATTTCGAAAATAAAACTATTCCACAATTCACTAAGAGAGGGGATGAGGAGATGGATTGACTCTGATACCATGAGAACAAAGTAAAGAATGCAAATAGAATATAAAAGACAATAAAGTGAAGGAGAGAAAGGGGTAGTCGCAAAAGGAAGCTAGCAAATTGTATTGTAAAAACTTAGGTTTACAAAAGAAAAAGAAATATAAGTAGACAAAAAAATAATAAAAGACTAATTTACCCTTATATAATAATAACTTATCACATACTAATAGCGGGCAGCCCAAAAACCTAGCATTCTTTGAGTGCGCGTCTCATTTAGAAAAAAAAATGACTACAAATATATTATAACTGAAAATCAAATCATAAATACCTAAGCAGCGATCTAAATATCCTATCGTGACATCATAGTTATGAGGACTAAGGCGATGATGAGAGAACATTACATCAAGGTCATTTTCATCGAAGAAAAGCATCATGAAATTTTTGGCTCTCCGACACACGATCCATCACTTCGATTTCAGAATAGGCGACTATGTAGCAATTGTCAAACAGGCATGGTCAGCTCGTCAATAAGTCATTTAATGAGAAAAATCAAGAGATTAATTCTATACAAATTTCTTGAAATCTTGCCACATTTGCCGATATATCCTCCAAATTTCACCAATATGTCAGCTACTTTTCTTGCACTACGAGACATGAAATTAGTGACAAGGTGAATATGTTCACCTCCAGCGCCCTCGTTAATTCATTTTAAAATCAACATGGAGAAGGTAAATCACGGATGACTATTAACCTTTGAAATAGTGACTAACTCATATTGATGACAACACTAACACATGATGGCAGCGGAGGCGGCGATGGCTATGACGACGACCGACGGGGGCGGGGTGACGACAAACAGCAGGTGATTGTGGGGTAGCGACAACGACGGTGATGGCCGGAGGTAGCAGCTGACGGACGATGGGGGCGGCGATGGTTGACGATGCCCGGAGGTAGCGGATAGCGGTGGTTGCGATAGCGATGTCGGTGATTAGCGGTCAGTGGCGGTCGGCTACGGCTACGGAAGCGATGTTGGTGACCAATTGATGCCAAACATGTACTAGGGGATAGTGGGGACGACGACAACGACGGCGAAGGCTGCGGCGGCATCGACGACGGCGAAGGCGGCAGTGGCGTCGACGATGGCGAAGGTGGCTGCGTCGACGATGGCGAAGGCGGCGGCGACGGCGAAGGCGGTGGCAGCGGCAGTGACGGCTACGGCAACCGACGGCAGTGATGACTATTGTGATCGACGACATCCATTGGCTGCGGCTGTGGATACGACGTCTATCACCGATTGATGCCGAAAATACATCAAAGGTATATTTGTCATTTAAATTTTTATTAAATGGTGACATTGTAATGTAATCGGATTAGATGATCGTGCTTTGTAATATAATTTATAAAATTTTATTATCTTTTATAATCTATATTATATTATATTCCAATTTTACTAAATGAAATAATTAATATAATCTTGATTATATTCCATGATAGATTACTTTTATCGAAGGTAGCCTAAATGACATCATAAATCATCAGTCATCACCATGCAAGAATAGCCCAAAAGAGGTCTTAAACGGGCCTAAATCCCAGACATGTCCAGTCCAGTAACTCGATGAGCCATGCGCTGGTTCGGTTCCCGACCAATGCATTAGTTTGAAGGAAAGGTCTCGCAACCTTCGTCCTCCATTCTCTGTGATTTGTAGTCCCTATCTAATCGAGCAGATCTAGTTCGATTTGACCCTTGGCGAAATAAATTAAATCAATAGAGTGATTAATCAAAGCGCGCCACGAGAATTTCCGCATGCTCCACCAATGGCGAAAGAAATGTGGAGAAGACTCGACGATGTAACATGCATCATTTTTATCTATCCTCCCTAGTCCCTCCTATAAGGGTTACTCTATCGATCTCTTTTATTTATAAAAATTTAATCTAAAAATCTAGTATTCTTTAAATACATGTCTCAACCATTAATGTCTAAGTGATAACTTAACTATTCTACCATGGTACCATAGTTTCGAGGACTAATGGGTGATGAGAGAACATTACATCAAGGTCATTTTCATCAAAGAAAAGCATCATGACATTTTTGGCTCAACGACACAGGATCGATCGATAACTTCTATTTCAGAATAGGCAACTATGTAACAATTGTCAAACAGGCATGGTCAGCTCGTCAATAATTCATTTAATGAGAAAAATCAAGAGACTAATTCTATATATACAAATTTCTTGAAATCTTGTCACAGTTGCCGATATATCCACCAAATTTCACCAATATGTCAGCTACTTTCTTGCACTACGAGACATCAACTTAATTCTTTAGGTAGAGGATATTAATATCCTCTCTTTTTTGTATGCATTTCGTATAGTTTCTTTCTTGTACGAATAACGAACTTCCACGATTTTGGTTTCAGTCATCGTCGTTCAAGATAGAAAAATACAAAAAAGAAGTGGAAGAAGGTGTTCAATCATTTTCAAGGAGGTGTAACTTTTCCATCCAATCTTCCCATCTTAATTTATTAGTGTGGGATCTTCTCAGTTGGTAGGCTATCAAATTTCTAGTTCACCTATATCCTTCTCTCTTACAAATTTTCTGTAATCTTTCAATTCTCTCTCGAAACGATTTCGTTTCCCCTTGGAAAAATATACCTTTCGCCTATTTCTATATTTGTGATTTGGACTTTGAAAGTTATCGTTGAATATGCTCGCCCATTGCACAGAATCCAAATATTTTTAATCCGTTATTTGAGTCGATTTGGATTGTTATCTCAAATTTATTTTCGATATCCTACGTGACAGCAATTTTATTATTGTACCGACTCTTTATCATATTATTATAAAAATTATAATAAATTATATATATAATAAAAAAAATTATTACATGATATTATACTTTTTAACAAAACAACTACAAATTGATGAAATAAAAGAGAATGGAAGTTTTATCATGTTCATCCAATTATGGAATTGTTGTTGGAGAAAGAGAAGGGAAATATGACTAAAATCGGAAAGAAAAACAGAGAAAAGGATAAAATCTAAATTAAAGAAGTCAACACATAGAGACTTGGCGAGCACAAGAGGAAAAGAAAATAAAAAAAAAGTTTTTTTTTTAAAAAAATTCCTAATTTATTGAATCATTTTAATCCAATGAAATTGGGTTCAACCATTACTTAGTCAAATCAACTCCACATAGTCCTTATTTTGATGCCTACCTAAGAAATTTTGTTTGACCCGAATTTGATTTTCACATTCACTTCGTGTTTCATGCTTAATTTGTTTATTTATTTATTTTGTTAAAATTATTTCAATGCTTAAAAAATTTTATATAGATAAAAATAATAATTAAACAAATTGGGGTGAGTTATAGCAAGACCTAATAGGGATCCGTCACTACATACGAGGTACATTTATTGCTTTCAAGAATCACCTTATGCTTTCTTGATTTAGTCCGATCATCGATAGCAAATTAAACTTCAATTGCCAGCTTGATGCAGGAATACTTTGAAAAGGTTAACTTGGGTGACACGTTAGTTAGTCGTCCCTAGACGTGATGAGTCACTTGGATTAGTGGGCTCAGTTTAGTTGTTGAAAGAGAGCTAGAGGAGGAGCGTAAGAACAGGTCTATTTGGTTTTAAAGAACAGAAGGGATATTATAATAATCCGCAAACGTTAAGAATATTTTAAAAAGAAAGGTATTTTAAAATTATCCTAATCACTATTCCAAAATAATAGACAACCTACACGGCAAGTTACTAATGGCATATGAAAGTGAGTCAAGAACTATCCAGGGCTTCACGTCAAATCGTCTAGAAAACTTTTGATAGAGTCTACTAAAGCGAGGGAGATATTTACAACGTGTTATAAATTCTTCAGAGGTTTATTAAACTATCGATTTAAACATCTTTTCTAATATAAATTCAAAAAGCTTCTTGACCTTTAATTTAGAATTGTAACATATGTAAGCATATAAAACTATTTTATATATTTATGTATTATAATTTTATATATAAAATATAATTTAATTTATATTATGATTTAATGTACTGATACGAAGTAACTTTAAATCAAATGTAAAAAAGGGTTTGGAACTTGTGTTGGAATAAAATTCGCTCTCCTTTTTGTAAGATTGAATATGAAGAAAACTTCCTACATATTTGTTTGTATCTAATATTATAATGATTCCTAGTCTTTCTGTGTTAAAATATCTTTACATCAATTAACTTCCTATGACTTTTGTGTTAATGACCCTAGTATTTTCTCATATCGAGACTTTAGCATGAATTTGTAATGACCATATTAGCTTAGCTTAATGTTGTTAATTATTTTCTTGGTTGTTCCAGAAGATGCTCCTATGCGTCAATGTTCACATTTTGTGCAACAAGAAAACAGCATTTATTAGTATGTTTTGAGTTTTCAGAAACAAGATAAATCCTTTATTATATATGCTAATGAAGATTAATACTCTTATGCAAAATATATGAGAATGCGCATACAAAGTAGGGAGACTAAATCGACGGAGACGGAACAGACATGACACAGATTTTAGCATAATAAACTCATTTAGAAATTTTAGGTTAGGTGCGACGGTTCATAAGCGATTATGTTTGGCACAATGTATGGCTTTCGATCGAGCATGGGCTCAATTGATTCATGTTGGATCAGGCCTAGGCCTACCACAAAAATATGTTGAAACACTCTTTTTAAATGTTTATTTATCCTGATATACTGATCTATGCATCTCTTGAATTTTTTTTTTATTTCTGTTAGATTTGTTGATCTGATCTAATATGGTATTTTTTTTCATATTAGGGAAATAATCTTTATTAGATAAATTTAAAGTAAAATTTATACAGACCTCTATAATGTACTTTCCATACGCCAACATTTGGTACTATTTAATATAGTCAATTCAATTGTTTTGCTATGCTTAATTAGTCCAATCTCTTAATTAATTCTAGTTAGTTCCGTTAATTTGCTTAACTTTGTCCAATTCAACCAACTCGATTAATTGCTTAGCTCAATTATTCAATTTATAATTAAGAGGGGGCCGTTTACATTGTACCCTACTGTCTTAATTATATAATTGACAACCAACTTTTCTGCAGCCGTGTATTCAGTAGAAGCTGGGAGCACGTTCTCGTCTCCAATGCACATGATGCACTCCACTTCTATTCCAGTAATTAATTCACTTCATTTTAGGTATTCCAGTTCGATTCCAACAATCGTTAAAAGAAAGGAAAAAAAATCTACTACCTGTGAAAAATGGACATAATTATTTTATTTTAAAAAACGATGCTAGAAATCAGAAGATATATTTACTTTTAAGATGTCAAATTTCAACTTTATTTTTTTTTTAGAGTATATTTTAGAGATATAAAACAAAATGTGCATGAATCCAGAGGGCTAGGGAGAAATGGAAGACGAGGAAAAACTTGTATGAGGGTGGAGAGTTTTCTGTTCTTTAGGAAGATATATTAACGAGAGGTGGCGTCTCTTGGTTTGGGTGGGTAACACCTAAAATGAGGCTCAATTACAATGCGAAGATCGTCATACAAACCCTTAAGTCAGGGTGACGAAATGGTGATGAAGAATAGGTTGATACAAGTAGGCTTTTGAGACTCTTATAATAATAACAAAGAAACATTAAATTTTAAAATACAACTATAAAAAATAAATTAATGCGGTTGTTGGAAATGAGTTTCACATCATATTCGACCCCTCGTACACAAAAAATGGACCAGAAATCCGAACAGACAAATAAAATAAGGCGATCTCTGGCCAAGCTCTAGACGGCAAAGACGTGGAGAGCGTTTTTTTCTATAATAATAATAATAATAATAATATTGTATACATATTATTAGTTTGTTAAGTGGTTGTCAGATAACCTCTATATAATTCATCGCCAAGAGGCAAACATAATTATCGATCGCCATGTCTCTAATGTCGGACGCTGGTACTTTTCTTCCCCAATTCTCTCCTTCATGGATCCTCGCGGCCTTCGTCCTCCTCTCCGCATTTTTTTACCTCCGGCAGCCAACTAAGAGCAGCATCCGGATCCCCTCTCCGCCGAGGCTTCCTATCATTGGAAACCTCCACCAGCTCGGCCACCTCGCCCATAGCTCCATGAGGACGCTCGCTGCCGAACACGGCCCCGTCATGCTCCTTTACTTCGGCCCCATCCCCAATGTCGTAGTATCCTCCGCCGCCGCCGCTCAGGAGGTGTTTAAGGCCAACGATCAAGCCTTCTGCGGCCGCCCGGACACCACCTTGGCCGACCGCATCTTCTACGGCGCGCGCGATGTCGCCCTGTCCAAGTATGGTGAGTACTGGCGTCGGGTGCGCCGCATCTGCGTCACCCACTTGCTCAGCGCCAAGCGCGTCCACTCCTTCCGCTCAATCAGAGAGAAGGAGGCGGCTCGCCTGGTCGCTACCATCCGCTCCGCCTCCAGCCGCCCGGTGAACGTCACCGAGCTGATCGCCGCCTTCACTTGCGACGTGCTTTGCCGGGTGTTGTTCGGAAAGCAGGGGGAGGGCGGCGGAAGAAAAGAACTCTCTCTGCACAACGACGTGGTCGAGGCGGTGGGGGGCGCCTTTCCGATGCGTGATTTCTCGCCGTGGCTCGCGTGGGTCGACTGGTTAAGTGGATGGGACGCCAGGGTAGGGAAAGCGTCGAGGGACTTCGACGCCTTCGTAGAGAAGATACTCAAGGAGCACGAGAGCAATAGGATCATCGGCGGAGATGATCACGATGATCGGAGAACTGACATGGTGGGTGTATTGCTCTCTCTGAGCGCCGACGGCAGCGATGCCGCTGACGGCACTTCACTCAGCCGGGAAAGTATAAAGGCCGTCCTTTTGGTACATGATCCTTCAATCCTCCTCCACTAAAAACATAGAAATTCAGTTCTTGGATCCAATTAATTCAAATAATTGTGCAGGATATGTTCGCCGCTGGGATGGAAACAACCAACACGACGATCGATTGGGCGATGTCGGAAATCATCAGGCACCCAAAAATCATGGCCAAGGCTCAAAAAGAGATCAGAGAAATAGTCGGAGCAAAAGAGGAGGTTGAAGAGGAGATGGTGCAGGGAATGCCGTACTTGAGGGCAGTGATCAAGGAGACGCTCAGGTTGCATCCTCCTGCTCCCATCCTTTTCCCAAGAGAGTCCATTGAGGACGCCCAAGTGTTGGGATATCACATCCCCAAAGGCACAAGGATGATCGTCAACGCTTGGGCAATCGGTAAGGACCCTGCTTCGTGGGAGAACGCCGAGGAATTTCGTCCCGAGAGATTCTTGAACAACAGCAAGAATTTCGATTTCCGAGGGCTGGATTTCGAGTTTATACCGTTTGGATCGGGGCGAAGAGGTTGTCCTGGAGTAGATTTTGCAACCGTCACCACCGGACTTGCTCTCGCCACTCTGCTCTACCATTTCGATTGGGAGCTGCCCGAGGGAGTTAAAGAGGAGGATATGGACATGAGTGAGTCGCCAGGGTTTTCGCTAAAGAGAAAATCCAAGTTGATTCTCGTCGGGAAACCTATCGATCACTGATTATACATATATATTGTATAAGCAATATTCATATTTTCAACCTTCCTCCTCGTTCTACCAATATCGTGTGGG
Source organism: Zingiber officinale (assembly GCF_018446385.1). Lineage (NCBI taxonomy): Eukaryota > Viridiplantae > Streptophyta > Magnoliopsida > Zingiberales > Zingiberaceae > Zingiber > Zingiber officinale. The sequence goes on from NC_056004.1 coordinate 22,435,292, forward strand.
GAGGTATTGCTATATATATATACATGATATACGCTTCCACCGGTTTGTGTCGAGCTCAGCTCAGTCAGTATCTTACATTATGGCCATTTGCTGTAACATTATGTTATAATAATATATATTCTGTGCAAGTCGTGTCTCCATGGATCTGCATATTCGGTAGGAGCCTAGCTCGCTAGAATGATTTATTGGGTCCCTTGCATAATCGGCTTGGCTCAACAAGATCGAGACGGGTCGCCGGCCGGTTTGATCCATAAAAATCACCAGGATGTGTTATCCCGAGCTTGACCAAGAGATTAGATCGGGCTGAATGACAAAGGCTTACTTACCTAGTGTGCATCAGTGCATGTCATGCTCGGCTTGATTCACGAATGAGATATATACGTAGTACTCTTGCACGATCAGAACCTGGCTCAGTCATTATCTATTAATCCCTTTTCTATGTTATAATCCAAACCCAAGGTACGCATTACCTGGCCCCATAATTCGTATTAGCGAAGGAATTGGAAACTAAGACTTGGTTAGAGCACAAGGAGACAATGGTGATCGATATTGAGTGTTAGCTAGGTTAGGTAAGGCAGAGGCCATGTGTTAATTGTTAGGTGATCAGGAACCACCGTACTATCTTTTGCTGGACAAGTGACATTTGTCCAATTGCCTATCAACTAAGGCGGCTAGTTGTCGCAAGATTATTTGGCTTTAAAAAGAAAGAACAAAAGGGAGAGAAGGTCTTCACTAGTTCAGTAGAATCAATCTGACTGATACCATCAACTAAAGCCAACCATGATATAACTTGACTAATCTCTATCTTGCGTATATTTGATCTTCTGAATTAAAAATAGATAAGAAATCAATGTAGATAACTTACCGAGCATATGATCAAATTTATTTATTGAAAATCTTATCAATCTTGAACTTTTTAATTATGGTGCTCAATTAATAATACATTACCGTTCTTCTAAATTAGATTAAATATTTATCTGATGCATAACACTTATATTTATTTATTTTTTATTTTTAACGTATTATGAATAGTTTAATATTATAAAATTTATACATCACTATTGTCTATATACTTAATAAAAATAAAAAAAATTAAATTTTAATTAAATTTTATATAACTTAATTAATAAATTTATTTATAATTTATTTATTAATTTTATATATAGATGTCAATGATCTAAATTTTTTAATGATTAAGTTTGTTTATTTTATGTGTTTTTTTTTATTGTGGTGGATAATACAATTTATGTGTTTTTATTATTGAATATATATAAATTAGGTAACTACTATTGATAGTGTGATTCCTGTTAGGTGGTGCCCAATCAAAACTCACCATTTGGCTAGAGTCAACGTCTGACAGAGCATAGTTTATTTTTTTTTCCGGAGGATGAGCAGTCCGCCTGACATGACCCATCGCGAAGAGACTTTCAATAGATGATGTTTTGATTATTTTCATTGTTGAAAATATTTTTTTTTATAATTATAATTATAACATATAATAATAATACTAATTTTAAAAGTAAATATATCAATAGATATATATAGAGGACATTTTTTTAATTAAATCATCCTTTTAGCAAGTTGGCTAATCCTCATAACCTTAGAGAATTAATTATTACTCCGTATATCAAAAATAAAGTTATCAAGTTGGGGCTCAAGATGCATTAACTCCATTGGGAAAAAAATCAGATGGATAAAACTAAGTAAATTGAAGTAATTTTCTCTTATCATAAGCAGAGAATGAATTTGATGGATCAAGATAACTCATATACAACAACAACTCCATGTCCACCTCGTTAAAGGACTGTTAACTTCTGAAGTTGCAAATCTATCATAAAACGTTTCAATATGATAATAGTGAAGATTTGTCCTTCCTTCAATATTTCGTCATGATCTCCCATGAAAGACGAACAAGTCTTCCATGTGCGGGGTGACTACCTCATACTTAACACAAAATAAAGAAACTTCATTCAGTAACAAATCCCAAATATCATCTCTCATAGTTTGCAGTTGATGTTCGCTTGATCTTACAAGAATCATGACATTTACAATGTCTTGATCTTTTCTTTGTAAAGCTTGTGACAAATCATTCGTGACTCCCAAAATATTTTTCATTAAATGCATCTGAAATATAAATTCATATTTTCAAATTAATTCCAACAGATTATTTGCTTGCGCCCTTTGCTTGTGATATTTTCCTTCTTCTTCAACAAATAAAAGGACATCAATAACTGAATGATACAAGTATATCAAACTTAACAATGTATTATAATATAAACCCCAACGTGTGCTCCTAGCTCTTTTTAATGTCTTCTCTTGATTCATACCTTGTCCAGTGAAGATATCATCATTGCAAATTTCTTCAATAACTTTTTCAAATTGTTTCTCACGAAGTATATCTCTTCGCTTGCATGATGCTCCAATAATATTATTCAATTGTGCAACCACATAAAAAAAAGTAGAAATTCTTATGTGATTTTCAGCAACAGTTATAAGTGTAAGTTGTAGTTGATGAGCAAAATAATGAACATAATATGTAGATGGATTCTCCATCATAATTAAGCATTTTAAGCCATTGAATTCTCCTCTCATATTGCTAGCTCCATCATATCCTTACCCCCGCAAATTAGATATAGATAATCTATGTTGGCACAACAAAGAATCAATAGCAGTTTTAAGTGATAAGACAGTAGTGTCGCTTACATGTACAACTTAATTAATAAAAATAAAAAAATTAATTTTAATTAAATTTTATATAACTTAATTAATAATTTTATTTATTAATTTTATATATAGATATTAATGATCTAAATTTTTTAATGATTAAGTTTGTTTATTTTATATGTTTTTATTATTGTGGTGGATAATACAATAATAAAAACACATAAAATAAATTTATGTGTTTTTATTACTGAATATTTATAAATTAGTCAAATACTATTGATAGTGTGATTCTTGTTAGGTGGTGTCCAATCAAAACTCATCATTTGGCTATAGTCAACGTCTGACAGAGCATAGTATAGTGTTTTTTTCCGGAGGATGAGCAGTCCGCCTGACATGACCCATCAAGAAGACGACTGTCAGTAGATGAAAAGTGCAAGCGGGACTAGAAAGAAAATTACTAAAATTGCAGGTTCCTAATACGAAAAAAAATTACTCTTAAAGCTCTTGATTGAATTTCTATAAATCAGAAATATAAAGGGTGTTTTTTTATAAAATGCCCTCAAAATATGACTGTAATTCTTCGCTGATGAATTGGAAAACTGGATCAGTGTTTCCTTTTCGTTTGGCGATTGTCAACTGTCAAATGAAGATTTTTGCATGATTTGCAAACAACAGCTCTACCCTTCACGGTTTTCAGTTCTTTTGACTCGTGAATGGAACCTGTACTCTTAGCTTCTTTACAACCGCAGTTAATTTCAGCTGGATCTTAATTAGTTCCGTTAACAGCTAGCTGAATTTTACAATCTTGTGGTGCGGCATGCCCTGTATAGAAGCCCAAGATTTAACTCAACCAAAATTGAATGGAGAAAACCGTAGATGGCTCATGCTCCCTCTCCAACTCTGGCAACGATGCCTCCTTAGATGATTCAAGCTAAACTACACTGATGCTGCGGGTATTATTGGCCTCCACATGGGCTAGTAGGGTAAAGGGTCACTCTAAATTATAAATCAAAGTCAAACAAGTCAAATTTGCTTAAGCCAGAATCAAGCTTGGTCAAGAGTGAGCCCGAGGTAAGTTGGTTCGCTTAGCCAGCCGAGCCTAAAAAGGTCGAGCCTAATCGAGTCAGATCAATCCCCAATCAAGGTTAGACTTGCCTCCAAACTAATTTTGTCTCAGTCACCTCACTCAGCAATTTCAGTCTCAGCTGACCCAATTTTATTTGAAAAGCAAAGGGTCAACTTGCTAGTATCCTCAGTTCGGTCACGTTTGACCCCTACATCTCAGCCACGTCCGACCTCTTTAGTTTGACCACATCCAATCTTGCTAATTCTACTAGCATCCTTTTCAGCTCGGCCACATCCAATCCCTTCAACTCGGCCACATCTCACCCCTTAAGCTTGGCCATCTCCAACCCATTCCGAATGCCTCCAGAGGTGTTCATCAACTTCCCTCCCACCTTATCAATCATTAACATGAGTATCATGATAAGCGGAGGACGTGGAGCAACTGGGGGATAAGAATAAAATACGTAGATCTATATGGTAACCCCAAGATATGAACATGGGATTCATGCCTCCCTTCTAGAAGCTACTATAAAAGACAGCTCGCTTTCGTAGGCGCAAATACGCACACAAGCTAGATAATTCCTGTTGGTGCAACCTTAGGTCAAGGTTGACCTGGTTGACCTGACTCGAGTTGACCTGACTCGAGTTGTATTTTGATGTTTGACGAGAATAGAAAAGTTCTATTCTGATGTTTGACGAGAGTAGAAAAGTTGTATTCTGATGTTTGACAGAATACAAATTTGGGAGTTTGTGGGTGCAATCTTTGGTCAAGGTTGACCTGGTTGACCCGAGGTGAGGCGACCTGATTCGGGAAATCCTGGTAAGTGAAGCCAGGTGAAAGTCCTGGTGAGTGAAGCCAGACAGTTGGAAAATCCTGGTGAGTGAAGCCAAGTGAAAGTCCTGGTGAGTGAAGCCAGGCAAGGGACAGTCCTGGTGAGTGAAGCCAGGCAATTGGAAAGTCCTGGTGAGTGAAGCCAGGTAAGGAAAATCCAGATAGGTTAAGGTTGACCAGACATCTGGTGAAAAGTCCAAGCAGGGAGCTTGGCACGAGAAAAGTCCAAGTATGGAGACTTGGCACGGAAAAGTCCAAGCAGGGAGCTTGGCACGGGAAAAGTCCAAGTATGAAGACTTGGCACGGAAAAGTCCAAGTATGAAGACTTGGCACGGGAAAAGTCCAAGTATGGAGACTTGGCACGGAAAAGTCCAAGCAGGGAGCTTGGCACGAGAAAAGTCCAAGTATGGAGACTTGGCACGGAAAAGTTCAAGCAGGGAGCTTGGCACGGGAGAAGTCCAAGTATAGAAGCTTGGCATGGGAAGTCGGAGAGGGCTCGGCAGCTCGTTCTCCGGACTAGGTCAGAGAGGGCTTGGGAGCTCGTTCTCTGGACCAGACGAAGTCAGAGAGGGCTCGGTAGCTCGTTCTCTGAACCGGACGAAGTCGGAGAGGGCTCGGTAGCTCGTTCTCCGGACTAGGTCAGAGAGGGCTCGGTAGCTCGTTCTCAGGACCAGGTAGGGTTTAGGGCTGGGAGCTCTAAACCTGGATCGGTCTGGTGACCGATCCAATGATACGGCTGATCGGTCTGCAGACCGATCAGTAACCAATCAGTGTGGTACTGTGAGTTATCTGATCGGTCTGGAGACCGATCAGGAAGCAACACAGAGGAAAAGGAGAGAAAGGACTGATCGGTCCAGGGACCGATCAGATCCCTCCTGGACCGATCAGGATATGGTCTGATCGGTCCAGGCTTAGCCTGATCGGTCTGTGGACCGATCAGGGATCTCCTGGACCGATCAGGTGATCGGTCCAGGCATAGCCGTTGAGTCACAACGGCTATCTCCGTCTTCTTCGCAGAACTCTGTCGCCAGGTGAGCAGGTGCAGGTTATAAAGAGGTCGAGGGCTTCTATAGTAAAAAAAACTGCTTCTTCCTGGTTCCTTCTGCTCTTACTGAGCTTTGCTGAGCTCATACTTCTTGAAGCTTCGAGTGAGCTTCCTTCGGCTGGTTCAGCTGCTGTTGGGCATCCGTGAAGTTGTTGCTTCATCAACGGACTCCCGTCGACGAGAAGGCAAAGTGTTTTTACATTCGTATTGCTTTTTATTTCTTGCTTTCTTTCTTGTACTCCTATCTTGCTGTTGCAAGAGATTGTGGCGAGGTTTCTCCACCCAGAAGGAGTTCATATTAGCCGGTTATCCGGGGTCTCATCCACCGACGGATTGATAGGCTTCGTCCACCTTACGGACACGCCGAGGAGTAGGAGTATCATCTCCGAACCTCGTTACATCATCGTGTTTGAGGTTTGATCTTCTCCACTTTCGTTTCTACTTTTTATTTCCGCTGCGCTAACTCAAATTGTAGGAAGAAACATGAATTTGGGGTCGGCTATTCACACCCCCCTCTCTAGCCGCTATCCGAAGGTCCTAACAAGTGGTATCAGAGCAAGGTTGCTCTTCGTCGGATTAACACCCAAGGGAGCACAAGCTAGAGAATGGATGGACTTGGAGAAGACGTCACGATTCCACCCTTCTACGATCGCGACGACTTCGCGTATTGGAAGGTAAGAATGAAGTATTTTCTTATGACTAACCTAGTAAATTGGAATTGTGTACAAGTAGATTTTACTCCTCCGGTGGATAAAAAGGGAGAACCTCTCGAGAAGAAGAAGTGGACGAAGGAACAAATCCACCAATCCACAATCAACGACGAGGTAACGAAAATCCTTGAATTTTCATTACCTAATGATATCTTGTGTAAGATAGGTGGATACAACGATGCCAAGGAGTTGTGGAACAACTTTGCTAAGTTCCATGAGGAGAGCTCCAATTCAAGTCATGAAGAGGAGTCAAGTGAGCCAAGTAGCTCACATCATGGAGGTATGAAATTAGAAGTTGAGGGCTACTCAACATCTAAGGAAGAAGAGGAGAAGAGTTCTTCTTCAAGATTGGAGCAAGAAGAAGAAGTCTCTACCTCCGGATGGGATGAAGAAGAGAGTTTATGTTCATCCTCAACCCTAGGTAACTCAAGCAATTTAATTTCAAGTAAATTACATATAATGTGCTTTGAGTGTAGGGAATATGGACATTACAAGAGTAAATGTCCAAAGAGGATTAGGAAGACTCCACCGGCACCAAAGGTCAAGGAAGCCGGAGTCCCGAAACGCAAGAGCAAGGAGCACATGGTGTGCTTCCAATGCAAACGAAGGGGACATTATAGGAGTCAGTGTCCGAGGGGGAGGCAACCTCACAAGGACAAGAGACCGAGCACATCGGTAGGGGGAGCTAAGGCAAACCCTAAGGTAACTTTTAAGGCACATTCTTGCAATTTGAATAAGACACATGTTAGTAGTAATTTTATTGCAATTGTCAATAAAGATAGGCATGATAACAATAGAAATCAATACATGTGCTTAGGTGCCAAACATGTTAGCCTAGGTAAGAACAATTCTAGAAATGCTAACCCTAGAATTAACTCATCTAAGGCTAAGGAGAACCTAGGTAGAAATCCCAAAACAACTAGACATATGCCTAGGAATACCTCAAAGATAAATGACAAATTAAAACTTGAGGTATTAGAGAAGGAAAATCAAGTCTTGAGGTCAAGACTTGACACCTTAGAAAAGACTCTTAAGAATTTGGAGAAGTCAACTCTAGGGTCTAAGGGTCAAAAGCAAAAGCCCAAGGACATGAGAGGTTTGAGTCACAAACCTAAGTCTCAAGTGGTCAAGCCCACTTACCATAATGTTCCATTCGATTATGGAACAAGACCTAGGGCTAGGAAGACCATCACCAAGGTCACAAGGGGAGTCACCCCTAGAGTTGATCTTGATGAGTCCCAAATGACCAAGGCATTAAAGGATAGGAGGGTCATTAGGAGGGTTGCTAGGGAAGTTATCCCTAGTGAATATTTAGTGAATCCAATGAGCTCAAATAGGTTTTGGGTTCCTAAGAGCGTGATTTTATCACGCTAGATGGTTTAGGGTGTGCCCACCTTGTTTGGATAGGTAGTTAACCTAATCATGGCAAAAGGTGGCATTTTAGGAAGTTTCAAGGTATAACCAAGCCTTGAAAATGAAATTAAAAATTATTCCTAAGGTGATTAGGATGTGCCAACCATATTTGAGGAGTTTTCTAGGGTCAATCTAATTGGCACATAGTGATCTAAAAATCTTTAGTACATGATTTTAGGTCTATTACACTTGGGAATATAAAATTTATGATAAAATGATCAAAATTATCAAAAATGACAACTAAAGCTAGAATTAGGTATTTTCTATACCTTTATATGTTATTTGCCATACATTGTTTGTCATATGCCATGTCATGACATCATATTTATTTAATTATCATTTGAAATGTCATGATAATGCTTAGGTTAGTTATATGTCATGCCTTATTTAAGTTTCATACTTTATGCCATGATATCATGACATTGGCACATGTTTCCACTTATGGTATTACTTTATGCCATGTCATCATCTCTTGCATTTATGATCAATTAAATTGATTTAAGGATAAAAACTCAATTTGATATGGAAATCAAATTGTTGTCTAGAAAATGCATGAGAACTTAGCTTAAGATGACCTAAACCCATATCTCACATCAAAATTGACTTGGATGTGTTTGATACACCTTAGATGTGTATGAGATATTAGGATTATGAGTTAGGATCAAAGTGCATAGTTCTTGTACCTAGATGAGCCTAATTCGAAATTGAGGATCATAGGGAAAGCTTGTGTACAAGTCATGTACATTTAACCCTAAGATTGTGGTCCTAAATTGAATGGTTTAAAATCATTTCAAAATTGATTTGAAAAACCTTAATGAAGCTTTTCTAGTGATAGCATTCATCATTGAGCAAGTTGATACAAAGATGGATTAACCTTGAGCTATTTCAACGTTTTTCGAACTTTGTATCAAGATTTGAAAATGGAAGTTATTTTCATAGAAAACTATTTTTCCATGATAATATATGTTATGAGGAATGTATCCTCAAAAGTTTACAATTTTTGAAATTTTCTGTGATTTTTTAGGGGTTTCTGAATTTCGGGAGAAAAATCAGAAATCTCTATCAGAGATTTGTGGACCGATCAGAGGGAATGTTGATCGGTCCAGGGAGGTATGGATCGGTCACTGGACCGATCCAGGGAAGTGTGGATCGGTCTGGTGACAGATCCAGTGAGGTCTGACCGGTCTGGTGACCGATCAGAGCGTGCCAAAATGCTGATTTTCGACTGTGTTGTCTGAAATTTCAGCTGAAAGTTAAAACACAGTTTGTGTTTTGGATTTCTAAAGGGTTGAAACTCTCCAAGACATTGTTGGTGCAATGGTCAAGGGGGAGTTGACCTTTAGGGGGAGTTTTACCTATTAGTCAAGGGGGAGTTGACTTTTAGGGGGAGTTTTTACTCTAAAGACTTGAGTGATATGAGATTATCACTAAGTTGATTGTTGACTTTAGTATCAAGGGGGAATTTAAGGGTTTCAATGAAAGGTATGAGACTTTCATTAGGAAGAAACTCTTGACCTTGATTCACTCTTTTTGATGTGTGTCAAAAAGGGGGAGAATGGGAGAATGTCCAAAGAATGTTCAAGGAAGAACATTAGAGTTTGGGGAGAATGTTCAAGGAAGAACATTGGAAAACCTAAGTTAGGTTATCGGGTTAACCTAACTTGATTATGGTTTTTGTCAAACATCAAAAAGGGGGAGATTGTTGGTGCAACCTTAGGTCAAGGTTGACCTGACTCGAGTTGACCTGACTCGAGTTGTATTTTGATGTTTGACGAGAATAGAAAAGTTCTATTCTGATGTTTGACGAGAGTAGAAAAGTTGTATTATGATGTTTGATGAGAGTAGAAAAGTTGTATTCTAATGTTTGACAGAATACAAATTTGGGAGTTTGTGGATGCAATCTTTGGTCAAGGTTGACCTGGTTGACCCGAGGTGAGTCGACCTGATTCGGGAAATCCTGGTAAGTGAAGCCAGGTGAAAGTCCTGGTGAGTGAAGCCAGGCAAGGGAAAGTCCTGGTGAGTGAAGCCAGGCAGTTGGAAAATCCTGGTGAGTGAAGCCAGGTGAAAGTCCTGGTGAGTGAAGCCAGGCAAGGTAAAGTCCTGGTGAGTGAAGCCAGGTGAAAGTCCTGGTGAGTGAAGTCAGGCAAGGGAAAGTCCTGGTGAGTGAAGTCAGGCAGTTGGAAAGTCCTGGTGAGTGAAGCCAGGTAAGGGAAATCCAGATAGGTCAAGGTTGACCAGACATCTGGTGAAAAGTCCAAGCAGGGAGCTTGACACGAGAAAAGTCCAAGTATGGAGACTTGGCACGGAAAAGTCCAAGCAGGGAGCTTGGCACGGTAAAAGTCCAAGTACTCCAAGTATGGAGACTTGGCACGGAAAAGTCCAAGCAGGGAGCTTGGCACGAGAAAAGTCCAAGTATGGAGACTTGGCACGGAAAAGTCCAAGCAGGGAGCTTGGCACGGGAGAAGTCCAAGTATGAAAGCTTGGCATGGGAAGTCGGAGAGGGCTCGGCAGCTCGTTCTCCGGACTAGGTCAGAGAGGGCTTGGGAGCTCGTTCTCTGGACCAGACGAAGTCAGAGAGGGCTCGGTAGCTCGTTCTCTGGACCGGACGAAGTCGGAGAGGGGTCGGTAGCTCGTTCTCCGAACTAGGTCAGAGAGGGCTCGGTAGCTCGTTCTCAGGACCAGGTAGGGTTTAGGGCTGGGAGCTCTAAACCTGGATCGGTCTGGTGACCGATCCAATGATACGGCTGATCGGTCTGCAGACCGATCAGTAACCAATCAGTGTGGTACTGTGAGTTATCTGATCGGTCTGGAGACCGATCAGGAAGCAACACAGAGGAAAAGGAGAGAAAGGACTGATCGGTCCAGGGACCGATCAGATCCCTCCTGGACCGATCAGGATATGGTCTGATCGGTCCAGGCTTAGCCTGATCGGTCTGTGGACCGATCAGGGATCTCCTGGACCGATCAGGTGATCGGTCCAGGCATAGCCGTTGAGTCACAACGGCTATCTCCGTCTTCTTCGCAGAACTCTGTCGCCAGGTGAGCAGGTGCAGGTTATAAAGAGGTCGAGGGCTTCTACAGTAAAAAAACTGCTTCTTCCTGGTTCCTTCTGCTCTTACTGAGCTTTGTTGAGCTCATACTTCTTAAAGCTTCGAGTGAGCTTCCTTCGGCTGGTTCAGCTGCTGTTGGGCATCCGTGAAGTTGTTGCTTCATCAACGGACTCCCGTCGATGAGAAGGCAAAGTGTTTTTACATTCGTATTGCTTTTTGTTTCTTGCTTTCTTTCTTGTACTCCTATCTTGCTGTTGCAAGAGATTGTGGCGAGGTTTCTCCACCCAGAAGGAGTTCATATTAGCCGGTTATCCGGGGTCTCATCCACCGACAGATTGATAGGCTTCGCCCACCTTATGGACACGTTGAGGAGTAGGAGTATCATCTCCGAACCTCGTTACATCATCGTGTTTGAGGTTTGATCTTCTCCACTTTCGTTTCTACTCTTTATTTCCGCTGCGCTAACTCAAATTGTAGGAAGAAACGTGAATTTGGGGTCGGCTATTCACACCCCCCCTCTCTAGCCGCTATCCGAAGGTCCTAACAATTCCTTCTACTTTTATTTTTTAATTACTCAACTAACTTGAGCGTTGGAAAGACTACACCAAGACCCGTCTTGACATCATTAATTCTAATATCTTCCATTGAGTCCTTTAGGTCTCGCGATCAATTCTCTCTCCAGATCCTTCAGAGTTGTTTCGCCAGTCTTGACACATCCTCTGGTACCGATTCAATCATCCATGCTCTTTGACCGAAATATAGACACTTCTAACTATTTCTGGACAAGCAGACTAAAAAACATTTTGAAGAAAAAGTATTACTAATGCTACTTAATTAAAATGGACTTGTGATGGGATGAATATTAGGACACTTTGGGAGCTAGAAGGGGTGGGGGTAATTAGCTCTAATCACTTTGTCATATTAATGATTTATAGTGGAAAACTCAAAGCAATCGCTAATACAAGAATTTACTTGGTATTCACCTTCTTGAGGTGATTAATCCAAGGATTCATACAGTGCACATACTCCACTATGAAAAATACTCATTCTTCGAAATAATTCGGAGGTGGAGAAATCTCGTATAAGTTCACATACAAGAATATAATGAAAACAAGATATAAATATACAATACAGATGAGAATCTTGCTTTCTTGATCTCTTGTTGCTTGAAATACCTCTTGTAGATTTAAAAAAGTGGCAACACTTCTGTCAGAGTCTTCCAAGAACCGGTGGTGAAGAGTGGAGAAGTAGATATATTGATTTGAATCTTTGAACGCCTTTGTATCCCGTAAATTAAGGTTCCCAATCGATTGACCTTACCCTCAATCAATTGTCACGTCAGATCTAAGCAAATTCAGCCGTCCAAATCTCGTAATGACGCTTTTCTTCTTCTCTCAATTGATTAACCAATCACTTAACTGACTTCAATCGATCACCTGGTCCATTACGAAGCCTACTATGCCAAATCCTCGACTTAGGACTTTGCGAGTCAAGTATCCAATCCTCCATAACCTACTTGACTTTTTTCTCACATATCGTCAAGTATACAGTCAACCTTGACCTACTTGACCTCTTTTAGATAATTTTCAAACATATTGTCCAAACATCGAAACTCAAACTAGAATTCACTTAAGCTTAGTTAAATTGGTCAACCTTGATCCATGGATGATTGCACTGACAATCTCCCCCTTTTTGATGTTTGACAATATGTTTAAGTTAAGTTAACCCATATTAGCCCAATTCCCATGCCAAATGCATGAATGTAAGTTTCTAACTTAAACCCCATATTTTTTCCTCTTTTGACACGCATAAAAAACTCTTCACCTTAATAGTTAATTTTGTCAAAGGAACTTAATGAAAGTCTCATGCCTTTTATTGTATCCTATGCTCACCCTTGAGCATATATCGTATATTCACTCTTGAGCATTTATCAGATGCTCATCCTTGAGCATTTGTTGTATGCTCATCCTTGAGCATTTATTCATCATAATAAAGATTTCAAATTTTTTATTGTATCTAATGCTCATCCTCAAGTATTCATAACAACGAAGGTTTCCAACCTTCTATTATCTCCTTATCCTTAAAAAAATATTTAAATCATGTTTTTAAGGAGAATCTCCCTCTCAAAGCATGCACTAAACTTCTATCATTGCACTAATAATGATTTAGAGTTCCTAAACTTTTAGGAAACTCAAAATTAAAGTTTTGAAATTGAAAATTCAACATTGAATTCAAATCTCCTCCTAAACTTCAAATTGGTCTCTTTTAACCATTTCTTTCTTGTTTTCATTCAAAAAAGTGACCATTAAATACTTGTCAATGCATTTCTTAGGGTTAAGAATGGTTAACACGACTAAACATGACTTAATAGACTAAAATCAGACCATTTTAACCAAGATCAGGCATGCTAATCGATTGGTTTCAGTACCAATTGATTCCGGCATGTCTTAATTAATTGAAGTTGAGTTTTAATCGATTACTGTTGTCTTAATTGATCAGCTGATCGATCCAGAGGACTTTTGCTCGTCAAAATCCCATTATCAATCAATCACCCGATCGATTGACATGTCCCAATCGATCACTCGATCGATTGTAGTTTTTGATTTTCTAAATTCAATTTTAGATCCAATTTCAGAAACTCATAAATAATTCTACGATTATCAAAAAATCATAAAATTTTACGTAATCATTATTTATTTATATACTATTAAGAAAAAATAGTTTTCTATAAAAATAACTCTCATTTTCAAAGATTGATACATAATTGGAAATCGTTGAAAAATTTTAATATTTCACTTTACTTTGTATCTAACTAATCAATAGGGGTTACTATTAAAAGATAGACTTCACCAAGATTTTCCAAATAATTTTGAAATAATTTTTAAAAATAAATTTCCAACCATGATTTTTGGGCTAAATGCACATGACTTGTACACTTTCTTTCCCCATGATTAGACTTCATATAATTTCATATTTTGATGATACTAAAACTTAAAAAGATGCAATAAATCAACATCTTGAGTTTTGTTTATCTTTTTAATATCTCACTTTTATCTAATGTATCTCAATACACAAACAAGTCAATCTTATGATTTTTGTGAGATGTAACAAAGGTTTTCCCTAAACTAAGGAATCATGTATTTCTAACTAGACATTTAAACTTTGATCATCTAACTTAGGATGTCAATTGATGTCATTGTCCTTAATTACAAAGAATTAAAAATAATACATGATAATAATCATGATATACATCAAATATATATTCACCAAAAAAAATTATCATATATAAATGATGCATGTATGACATGACATATGACATTTTTCATATGGATATATAAATGCAAAATATCATGGCATGTGATAGGGCACACAATCATGATGATTTTAGCATAAATAAAATATTTAGACTTTATATCTAAGTACTACCAACTAATCACTAAATTAAAAATAAGCCTAAGTTGCCCTTATCTCCCTAAGAAAATGTCAACATCCCAACTTGACATTTCTTTAACTTCTATCCTAATTGTGCCAATTTAATTAAGTTAAATCTTAAAATTTTTATTGACACATTTTTACTCTTCAAGAGTAAAGATATAAACCTTCATTTTCATGGTGTAATATTTCCATGAAAATGTCCCAAAGTGCCAACTTAGTCATGGTTGGGTTAACCACCCTTCTATTTAGAGTTGTTACTCTCTAAATCTATTTAGGGAGTAGAGAATACACTCTTAGGAACCCAAAATCTATTGGTACTTCTTGGGTGTTTGATAGAGTTTATTTGTGGTTAATCATTTTTAATTGTTCTCTTCGGAATCTTATTCTTTCATCAAGTTTTAAGTGCATTTTCATTATGTTTAATAACTCTAGTCGTTATTTGGAATTATGATATGGAAATGCAAGTACGGGGTATTTTGTTGACAATTTTAATTAATCTTTGTAGAATATTGAAGAGGAGGTTTTCATTCAGATTCAAGCTGTGGAGTTTCTAGACCGTGGGATTCGAGTTTTGGAGAATCTGGACCGTACAAGAGATCTAAGTTCTGGAAACACTATAAATTAGAGAGGGAAGCTGTAGAAAGGGGTCGGTGATTTTTTCTCTGGAAAAGGAAGAAACGGGAGAACGGAGTGGAGAGTGGAGTTCATCTTCAACACTCTCCTGCAGTCGCCACTGATCCGGAAGAGAAAATGCAGATTCACTGAGACTCGTTTTCCAGATCTGGAGTTGGAAGGGCTGGGTTAGTTACAATCCAGATCTGGATCAGAATACTTCATCAGAGTTTGGTTGTAGGTTTCCTAGCTTTGTGAGTGCTTAGGGGATCCCAGCTCATTAGATCTATACTCTATTTCTTTTCTTCAGATTTAATTCGGTTCTTTTCTTCGTAAGAATTTCCTGTTAGTTTCACTTGTGTCATTTTGGTTTAATATCGTGGATCATCTTATCCTTGCTTATGGTTGTAGGTAATAATCTGATCTTAGATGCAAAACTTCTACTCTTGGTTCCATTTGACTTTGAATTAGAGTTTTGTAATTACTATGTGATTTTAGTTTGTTTCTTCTGGTTTTAATTCGTCAGATTCAATTTCAGTTTTAAGCAGAATTTTATAAGTAATGTTTTTGGTTAAATAGATGCTTCCAGAACTTGGTTTTAATAATCATTCATCTTTTAAAAATGTTGATCATGGAAACTTAAATGCGGGCAGGAATTTCTAGTCAAATTGGCTTTGCATTATCAAGGGAAACTCCATAGCAGCTGTGAAATAAATCAGATTGATGAATTAATAGCACTGTGAAGTCTTTGCGAATCGATCTTGGAGTCTACTTACCAATTTAGGGTGAAGGAGACTTTAGTTAACATTTGAAACCAAGATTTTAACGACACTAATTTTGGTTATCAAATTTGGTGTCGTTGCCGGGGACCTAATGGTGGTTGTTAATTCTTAGTTTGATATCTACTCTCTAGTATTTTGTTATCTGATGTTTCAGTTGATAGAGTAGAGCACAGTTGATGACCAGGAAAAACAAACAAGATTTGGTTCAGCTTGATCCAGAAATTGAAAGGAGTTTCCATATATTACATAGAGCTCAGAAAGGATAGTCTTCTATTTCTAGCTCTATGTCTGCAGATCCTTCAAGAAGAATGGTACTTGGTCATGGCAGTACACTGAGGGAGTTGGCTGCTCCTGATGGTTCACATCAACCTCTTTGCATTGAGTATCCTGAGTTAGAAGTTGATTTTGAATTAAGATCAGGTATTATACACTTGTTGCCTAAATTCCATGGACATTCAGGTGAGGATCCAAATCGGCACCTACAGGAATTCCATGTGGTATGCTCTACAATGAAACCTCAGGGAATTTCAGAGGAAGATATTAAACTGAGAGCATTTCCATTTTCTTTGGCTGATGCAGCTAAAGACTGGCTATTCTATTTACCTTCAGGGACTATTACTTGTTGGAGTGATATGAGGAGAGTATTTCTGGATAAATTTTTTCCTGCATCTAGAACAGCATCGATTAGGAAAAGCATTTGTGGAATTCAGCAAGCTACTGGGGAAACACTTCATGAATATTGGGAAAGATTTAAAAGGTTATGCACAAGATGTCCACAACATCAAATAAGTGATCAATTGTTAATTCAATATTTCTATGAAGGGTTATTACTCATGGATAGGAGCATGATAGATGCTGCTAGTGGAGGAGCTTTAGTGAATAAGACACCTAATGATGCTAGGGAGTTGATAGAAACTATGGCAGCAAATTACCAGCAATTTGGTACAAGACCTATGGTAGCAAGGGGTGTTCATGAAGCCCAGATTTTACAACCAGGACAGAGTAGAATTGAGAGTAGATTAGAGGAAATGTTGAATAGAATTGAGTTGGCAACAGCTCAGATGACAGGGAATCAACAATTTCAACATCAAGTTGTGGAGCCTGTGCAGGCAATAAAAATATGTGTATTCTGTGCCAGTAGTTGGCATTCAACAGATACTTGTCCTAGTTTGCAATCAGATGGATGCAATTCAGCAGCTGAGCAATCCGTAGCAGCAGCTAGCGTCTTCCCTAATCGTCCACAATATCAGCAAAGTAATCAACCAATTAAGTACGATCCTATGTCACCTACTTATAATCCAGGATGGAGAGATCATCCAAATCTGAGGTATGGAAATATTTCAGCTGTTCAGCAGCCTTTTCCACAACAAATTCAGAATAACAATTTTTCAGGAAATCAGAGACCACCAGGGTTTTACAATAGCACAGTTCCGAACAGAATACAACCATTTCAGTAGTTTCAGCAACCTGTTCCATCATTTCAGCAGCCAAGAAAGTCTTTTCCCTCAACTCAAACTGATTTTTCAGTACAAGACATGAAAGAGATTATGCAGCAAATGATGCTTCATCAACAACAGCTTTCATTGCAGTGTACTCATTCAATTCAGCAACAACAGAGGACTGATGCAGCATTACAGAACATTGAAAGACAAGTGAGTCAATTGGTGTCTGCACAGGGACAAACTCAGTTACAGACCTCAAGCCAGCTGCCTTCCCAAACTATTCCAAATCCAAGAGGAAATGTGAGTGTTATCACTCTACGGAATGGGAAAAATGTTTCTGAGAATAAACAGGAAGATTCAGCTGAGCGTTCAAGAGATTTGGATTCAGATTTGCAGATTAAATTTGGTTCTGTTCCTAAATCCATTGCAGTGCAGATTCCAGTGGTGGAACAGAAGCAGACAGAGATTCAGTTACCATTTCCTCAAAGGTTGGTAAAACCTGGGAAGGGTAAGGTTATTGAAAAGTCTAGAGAATTTCAAGAGATGATGGAAATTTTTAGTAGAGTAGAAGTAAACATCCCTCTACTGAAAGCAATCAAACACATTCCAAAGTATGCAAAATTTCTGAAGGATCTATGTGTTAATAAGAAGAAGTTTAAGGGTGATGAGCTGGTTAGTGCAGGGGAAAGTGTTTCTGCATTATTTCAGGCTATGCCGCAAAAATGCAGGGATCCGGGAGTTTTTACTATTCCGTGTAAAATTGGAGAAAACTATTTTGAAGATGCTATGGTGGATCTTGGGGCATCCATTAATGTAATGCCGAAATCAGTGTTTCAGGCTCTTGGAATTGGTCCTCTTCAGCCAACAGGGGTTGTGATCCAATTGGCAAATCGAAGTTTTGCTCATCCAGTAGGAGTGATTGAAGATGTGTTGGTTAAGGTTAAGGAATTGATTTCCCCTGCAGATTTCTATGTTTTGGATAGGGAGGGTGACACCTTATCAAGTCATGTGCCAATTATTTTGGGAAGACCATTTTTGAAGACAGCAAAGACTAAAATTGATGTTCATGCTGGAACTCTGTCAATGGAATTTGGTGAAACTATAGTTCAGTATAACATTTTGGATGCTATGAAATATACAGTAGAGGATCACTCTTTGTTGAGTATAGAGTTATTTGATGAATTGGAAGATAGTTTAGATGGTTACTTACTGGAATGTGCTGCTCTTTTTAATAACTTTGGGGATGATCTGAGTACAGAATGCAGTGACAGTTTGGATCAGTATGTTTCTGCTTCAGAGACAAAGGACTGTGAGGGAGTCTGTGTAGTTGAGGTTGAATCTGGAAAGGCACTTCCTTCTGTTTTGCAGCCACCAAAGTTGGAGTTGAAAGTTCTTCCGAGCCATTTGAAATATGCTTATTTAAGGAAAGATGAACAACTATCAGTTATTATTTCTAAAGATCTTGATGTTGTACAGGAGGAGAGATTGTTGAATGTTTTGAGGCATAATCAAAAGGCGATTGGGTGGACTCTCGCAGATTTAACAGGGATTAGTTCTTCTATTTGTACACATAGGATTTTGTTGGAAGAAGATGCTAAACCTGTGCGACAACCACAAAGGAGACTTAACCCAATTATTCTTGATGTAGTTAAAAAAGAAGTTGTTAAGTTGCTGCAAGCTGGGATTATCTATCCTATTTCGGATAGCAAGTGGGTAAGTCCGGTGCAAGTGGTGCCTAAGAAATCAGGAATTACTGTGGTGGCAAATGAGGGCAATGAATTGATTCCTACAAGGGTACAAAATAGTTGGAGAGTGTGCATTGATTATAGGAGACTTAATCAATCAACAAGGAAGGATCATTTTCCATTACCCTTTATTGATCAAATGTTGGAGAGGTTGGCGGGGAAGACACATTATTGTTTTTTGGATGGATATTCAGGATATTTTCATATTTGCATAGCACCTGAGGATCAGGAGAAGACCACTTTTACAAGTCCTTTTGGGACTTTCTCTTATAGAAGGATGCCGTTTGGACTGTGTAATGCCCCAGGTACATTTCAAAGGTGCATGGTAAGTATCTTTGCGGATCTTCTTGAGCATTGCATGGAAGTGTTTATGGACGATTTTACTGTTTACGGTTCTTCATTTGATGCATGTTTGGATAGTTTGTCTTGTGTTTTGCATAGATGTGTAGAAAAGAATTTGGTTTTGAATTTTGAAAAGTGTCATTTCATGGTTCAGCATGGTATAGTTTTGGGTCATATTGTTTCTGAAAAAGGTATTGAGGTGGATCCAGCTAAGATTAGTGTGATTGTTGCTTTATCATATCCCACATGTGTGCGGGAGGTTCATTCTTTTCTTGGGCATGCAGGTTTTTATAGAAGATTTATCAAATATTTTAGTATTATTGCTTTACCTTTGTCACGGTTGTTGCAGAAGGATGTGGAGTTTGTGTTTGATGAAAAATTGTAAAGCCCAAAAATTCTCAAAACTGTTTTAGAAATATAGTATGATTTTTCTGGAATTTTTAGATATTTTTCCGGAATTTTCCGAGTAGCGGAAGTAGCAAAAATAATTAGAACCGTAAAATAGCTTAGGCGGGAATCGAACCCGAGACCTATGGTTTACGGGTAAGTTTAGTAACCGGTGAACCCAGCAGGGCCGTGCTGAAAGAAAGAGGAATCAATTATATTTATATTAGAATTGGGCCTAGTTACCCACTTAATATAAATAAGAACTTAAGTTGGGGTTTGGTTTATTTTCAAGTTGGTTCGGCAATTCCCCCTCACGAAAACCTCACGCCACTTTCCCTCTCCAAACCCTCAACGCCGAACACCCCTTCTCCTCTTCCTCTCTCGGCGCCCAAGTCCCAAGGGCTCTCGGATCACTTTCCGGCGACGACTCCAACACGAAAGAGGTTCTTCTCCGCGAGAGGAACGCGAAGACGTGATCGGATCGTCGAGAGGATCATCTCCACCGGAACTCTAGCGAATAGAATCGTAAGAAATTACGATCAAGAGGTAAGAAACCCCTCACCTGCAGTATAATAGCTCCGTTTGGATTTTCTATGCATTAGATTAGTAATATGCAGATTTTGTTGACGTGTAGGGTGTTTTAACCCTCCTCTCAGATTTAGGGATTTAGTTGAACACCTTTAGATGGGCCGGACACGCCTACCCTCTTCAGTTGGGGTTGTAGACGTTGTCGGGTGCCTAAAGGTGGTCTCCCTAATAAAGAGGAGAGTTGGGGCACACTAAGTGTTCGACAAAACAACTAGATCCGTAAAAATGCAACTTAGGCATTTTAATACTACAGTTAAATGCATTAGAAGCGTTTAAAACAGTAAATCAGTTTATTTTAGCTATATGGGACTACGGTCCAATGGGTGGGCTCCCACAGTCGCCTCTAGGTTCAGACAACCTAGCTCTAGGTTCGGATAACCTAGAAAGACATGTTATATCGGTTAGCTATAGATATCAAGATTTTATTTTCGTGGCACTGCATCGATTAGATATTCATTGGGTTGGACTCCCACGTCCCTAGGTTCAGATAGCCTAGACAACCTTGCTAAATTCGGGACTTGCAACCCGGGTCTAGTAGGGATGCGCACACACAGTTGCTGGGCCCAAACAAGATGTTTAGTATTTTCACTTATTATGTATTAGATTTCAAAACTCAAAATCAGTGATGCTAGTTGAGTTTGTTTCCAGTTACAGATTTAGTTTCAGTTAGTTTAGCTTATATTCAGTTCAGTGTTTATTTGGTTGCTATGCCATGATTCAGTGCTTATGCCATGCTTATATGTTATGCCTTACGATTTCAGTATACCATGTCTTAGTAAGTTCAGTGCATATTTTCAAATAGCATGATTTAAAAGCATACTGCATCGAATGCATGATTTTGTGAGGTAGATGGTTTCTTACTAAGCTTTAAGCTTACAGATTCTACTTTTCCTTATACTGCAGATAAAGGTAAAGGAAAGATGGACTAACGGAGGAAGCTGGAGGACAATGCAAAGGATGGTGTGTGTGGCAGGAACCGGAATCAAAGGTCCTTAGGGGACTTAGCAAGTTTAACCAATTAGAACTTTAGCAAAAATTTTATCTTCATACACTTTCAATTGTTAGATGTGTTTAGTGACTTAAAATGCCATGAACCAGTGAACCTTACTCTAGCTTAAGTCTAAAATTGTTATTGCATGTTGTTAGAATAGTTATTATGCATGGGATAGTTGATAGGTGGAGTCTTGGCACAACCCAGGGGCTGAAATCAGAGTTCAGATTCGAAATCAGAACTCTGATCGGTCTTCAGACCGATCAGGGCCTGGTTGTGCCAATGGATCGGTCAGCCGACCGATCCATACAGATACAGTATGCTACTGTATCCTCATGGATCGGTCAGCCGATCGATCCAGAGGCGAACAGAAACATCGGAGGTGAACTGATCGGTCTACCGACCGATCAGGGTGCTCCTGGATCGGTCGGTAGACCGATCCAGCCGCGCCCAACGCAGCAGACGCACGGAGGCTCACTGATCGGTCAGTCCGACCGATCAGTAAGGTCCTGGATCGGTCGGCATACCGATCCAGGTGCGTACAGAAGCGAAAGAAGAAGAGAAAGCTTTTGGATCGGTCCGCCGACCGATCCAAAGACTTCTACCGTGCCAGTATCAAGCTGGATCGATCCCGTGATCGATCCGACAGCCCAATCGATCTGTGGATCGATTGAAATGCCTGATTACAGCTAGCAGGTCATTCGGGAGGCATAGGTTGTCTCCCCTAGCAAGTGTACAACTCCTAGGTACACCCAGAGCATTAAGTTTTAATCAGTTTAGTAGAAAAATTTTAATTAGATCAGCTTTCCGCACAGTATAGTTTAGCAATAACTGTAGCGATTCGCCTTACAGCCTAGCAGTAGAAGGCGGGTCGTTACAAAAATGCAAGGAAGCTTTTGATAGACTCAAGGAAGCTCTTATTTCTTCTCCTATTATGTGTGCCCCTAATTGGTTGTTACCTTTTGAACTTATGTGTGACGCTTCTAATTTTGCAGTTGGAGCGGTTCTAGCTCAAAGGGTTAATGGAGCGCCTCATGTTATTAGCTATGCATCAAAAACATTGGATTCTGCTCAAAGCAACTATACAACAACTGAGAAAGAGCTTTTAGCTATTGTTTTTGCTTTGGATAAATTTCGGTCTTATCTTCTTTGTTCTCATGTTATTATTTTTTCTGATCATGCAGCTCTCAAGTTTCTTCTCAAGAAAAAAGATGCAAAGCCTCGATTGATTCGTTGGATGCTCCTACTTCAAGAATTTGACATTGAAATACGAGATAGGAGTGGGAAAGAGAACTTGGTGGCAGACCATTTGAGTAGGATTGGTAGTGATATGGATACTATACCAATTGTAGATGTATTTCCTGATGAACATCTTTTCCGGCTACAAGGTAGGTTGCCATGGTATGCTGATCTTGTCAATTATTTGGTTGCTGGTGTCTTTCCTGTGCATTTTTCAAGAATTCAATGTGATAAACTTAAGAGTGATGCAAAGTATTATGTGTGGGATGACCCTTACCTTTGGAAATTTGGTAGTGATCAAGTGATAAGGAGATGTGTATCTGATGATGAATTTCAATCTATACTTTCCTTTTGTCATTCACTTGCGTGTGGGGGGCATTTTGGGCCTCAACGTACAGCTAGGAAAGTTTTAGATTCAGGATTGTATTGGCCCACTCTATTCAGGGATGCTTTTGAGTTTCATCAGACTTGTGAGAATTGCCAAAAGATGGGGAATATAGGACGTAGACATGAAATGCCTCAACAACCTATTTTGTTTTGTGAAATTTTTGATGTATGGGGTATTGATTTCATGGGTCCTTTGCCTATTTCATTTGGTTTTGTTTACATTTTATTAGCTGTTGATTATGTGTCAAAATGGGTGGAGGCCATTCCCACCAGAACTGACGATTCTTCTGTTGTTGTGAACTTTGTTAGGTCCCATTTATTTTGCAGATTTGGATTGCCTAGAGCTATTATTAGTGACCAAGGATCTCATTTTTGTAATAAGTGTAAGACCGTTGAATTCGATAGAGGGGGGGGGGGGTGAATATCGATTCGAAAATCTCGAGTTAAAACGCAGCGGAAAAGTAAAGAAGTAAATAGATGAACACTGTTGATTTTTACTTCGTTCGGAGCCTGTGACGACTCCTACTCGAAGGCCCGTACTCCTTGAGTACTTTCGTTGGGCAATTCACTAGCAATTCGGATAATTACAATTTACGTACAAATATTGCTAATGAAAAAGAAAGAAAACAAAGCTAACCGACAAACAATGAATTAAAAAGAGAGCCGGAGTGAGTCGTCGGAGCTTTGTGAACGTTGTTGGAGCGCAGAGCAGCAGAGTGATTGGACTCGAGTTCTCAAGACCGATGTATTGAAGCTCCTGCCGGGCTTCTTTTATATCTTGCTCGGCGCTGGATCCTTTCCGGCGCACGAATGTGACGTAACACTCCCAACCAGCATGCTCCAAGTGTCAACGCCGTCCTGGGATAAAACTTGCCTCCGGCCGCCCGGACCCCTTCCAGAAAGTCCTTCTCCCGCAAGAAAAGGTTAGTCCGAGGCAAATGTACCTGCAGCAAAGATTGTTAGCACAGTTTTATAGATAAGCAAAGTATGACTTAGATTCCGTTTTTCCGAGACCGGAATCTAGTCACGATCTCGACTTAGACATCCGAAATGGATCTAAGCCGGATCGACGCCTAATGTCCCCTTCCCGGGAACGCGTCCTCACAGTCACTCCCCTCCAGTGACTTACCTCACTTACCTGCCAGAGCCCGTCGACTTGGCTGGACTTCTCGCCAAGCGTCCGGTCAGCCCGTCGACCCGCTTGGACTTCTCGCCAGCTATCCGGTCAGCCCGTCGACCTAGCTGGACTTCTCGCCAAGCGTCCGGTCAGCCCGTCGACCCGCTTGGACTTCTCGCCAGCTATCCGGTCAGCCCGTCGACCTAGCTGGACTTCGTGCCAGACATCTGGTCAGCCCGTCGACCTGTCTGAACTTCTCCTGCACACTCGATCAAAGTGTCAGACAACAACACAACTAACTTAACCTATTTGTCATTCATCAAAACCTGGGTTAGACCGTTAGTGCTACCCGCACCAACAATAAGCATATGAGGACACTCATGAGTAAGTATGGTGTGGTTCATAGGGTTTCTACTTCTTATCACCCACAAACAAATGGTCAAGCCGAAGTTTCTAATAGGGAGATTAAGCAAATTCTTGAAAAGACAATAAAACCGGATAGGAAGGATTGGAGCAGGAGACTTGATGATACTCTTTGGGCTTATCGAACAGCTTACAAAACACCTATTGGGATGTCTCCATATCGAATCGTTTTTGGAAAGGCTTGTCACTTGCCGGTTGAGGTGGAGCATAGATCATATTGGGCTGTGAAATCTTGTAACATGAATCTGGGAGAGGCTGGTGGTGAGAGGAAGTTACAATTGCAAGAGCTTGAGGAGCTTAGGTTAGAGGCTTATGAGAGTTCCCGGATTTACAAAGAAAAAACAAAAGCTTTTCATGATAAACAGATATTGAGAAAGGAATTCCATAAGGGAGACAAGGCTTTGCTATTTAATTCTAGACTTAAATTGATACGGGGTAAGTTGAAGTCTAGGTGGGAGGGACCTTATTGTGTTACTAATGTGTTTCCTTATGGTGTTGTTGAGATTCAGGAAATTTCTACTGGGAGAGTTTTCAAGGTGAATGGACATCGTCTCAAAGTGTTCTTTGAAGGTGCTGAGGGAGGATTCAAGGAGAAATTGTATTTTGAAGAAGCTGCATATATATCTTGAGAAAAAAAGGGAAGTGTGGTTTGTGTGTCTTTCCTTTTAATTCTGTTAGTTTGCAATTGTTTTGGTTTTTTGTAGTTTAATCGTTTTTTATTTCACTTTGTGCAAATAAATTGTTTCTTTAAGTAGTACTGATGATTCTTGTTTTGGATTTGTAAAGGGTTTTATATATGATTCATCAGTGCTAAATTCTTTACATATCTTGTTGGATAACTTCATGAGTTCAATGGGTAAGATGGTGGATTTTAACTTGAGTAGTTGAGTTCATTTAATACCTAGTGAGGATCATTCTGGTGGCCTATCTAATTAATTTTGTGTGATATGCACTTCAACATGGATCTCTAGAATTTGCCTTGTTCCTTTTCAAAATTGCAATTGTTATACATTAAGCATGAGGATGATGAAAGATTTTCTGTTCTTGGTCTCTTTCTACTTTGTCTTCTATTTTCGTATTCTTCTATACATTTCTTTAGTGTGCTGGGATTTTTTTGATGAGTTTCTTTGTTCGAGACGAACAACATTCTAAGTGTGGGGGGAGGTGCATGTGATGCAAATGTTGTAGGGAATGCATGGATTTTTGCTGACTTTAAGCTGTTGTAGTTGATTTCTGTAAGAAGTGGAGTTTTGGTACCAAGAGAATTAAGTTGGAATTTTGAGCAGTGAACTTTAGAGAAATATTAAATTGGAAGAGGTGCTATTGTAGTAAACTGGAAGAGATTTAAGTTTTGACCAAGGGATTAAATTTTTCTTAGTCTAGTTTCAAAAAAAAAAAAAAAAACAAAAAACAAAAAAAAAAAAAATCTTTGAATTCTGGAAATTTCTGTAATCAACTTGGTCAAATATTTTGGATGTGGTAGTAGTTAAATGAGTAATCATTTCATTATATTTTTATGGAAATCTGGACTTGGAATTCTTTGAAGCTATATAGTTTGTGCAGCTAACTTGGGTGATATTATGCAAACTACTTGAGAAGGAAAAGGAAAACTATAATTGGACAAGAAGAGTTCTTGAATGAATTCTGGAATATGTATTGTCTTGTGGGCTGAGAATTGGATGTTCAATAAAGTTCTTCATTGTATTAATTTGGACATTCTAGTGATAATTTCTAGTTCCAGGAGGTAGAGAATTAAACAGTGAAGCTTTATAACAAGAACTGTTGGGAAATTTTAGTTGTTGCAATCCTGTACTATTCCAATTTTGAATTTAAATTTTGGATTCAGTTCAGGGAATTTTTGTTTTGTTGATAAAGAATGTGATTTAAGTCACAGTTGAATGTTTGGAAACAGATGAAGGATTCTTTTATACAAAGTAAAGTTGGAAAGTGAAAACTAAGCAAGAGGATTGAATTATTATGAAGAACCAAGATTGGAGGTGCAAGGAGATTACAAGTTGAATTTATTCATTTAGTCATTTAGGAAGTTTAAACTTCATTGAGTTTGTATATTTCAGATGATATTATTCAGGAAGTTGGATATCTGGATTTGAATTTTATGGGTTGTTGAATGGGAACGACAAGCTTGATCACGAATCTTGGTTACTTAACAAAATCCTTAAGTGGAAGAGTTAGTTGATAGAGGAATGATGTTTTTAGTAATTGGAGTGGTAAAAGAACAAGTAGGAATTTATCAAAGATAGTTCCCAGCACTACTATTTCTTCCTTATCTTCATGGTCTACACTCAGTGTCTAATACAATTTCAATTACCCTTTTGACTTCAATTTCATTGTTAAAATCTTTTTGATTCATGTTTTGTTATATCAGAGCAGTGGAGAATGAGGAAAAAGGCAAGCATATGGTAGTGAAGTGTGTAAGTAGCATAGAGTGGAACTCTACTTCAGAATTAGATTAGGAGAGTGTTGGAGATTAATTCTCAACCGGGAAGGATGAATTGTTCTCGATTATTTGAGTATCTGAACCCATTTTACTGATTGAACTATGAAGGTTGTAGGACTTGAATGTTTGATTAGATTGATGGACATAGATAATTACTTTTTACATTCTTTAATACATTGTCAGTATGGCTCAAAGAAGTGATATTGAGTTTTTTTTTCGGAGTCATTTTGATTTGCCGGGACGGTCAAAAGCAAGTGTGGGGGAATTTGATAGAGTTTATTTGTGGTTAATCATTTTTAATTGTTCTCTTCAGAATCTTATTCTTTCATCAAGTTTTAAGTGCATTTTCATTATGTTTAATAACTCTAGTCGTTATTTGGAATTATGATATGGAAATGCAAGTACGGGGTATTTTGTTGACAATTTTAATTAATCTTTGTAGAATATTGAAGAGGAGGTTTTCATTTAGATTCAAGCTGTGGAGTTTCTGGATCGTGGGATTCGAGTTTTGGAGAATCTGGACCGTACAAGATATCTAAGTTCCGGAAACATTATAAATTAGAGAGGGAAGCTGTAGAAAGGGGTCGGTGATTTTTTCTCTGGAAAAGGAAGAAACGGGAGAACGGAGTGGAGAGTGGAGTTCATCTTCAACACTCTCCTGCAGTCGCCACTGATCCAGAAGAGAAAATGCAGATTCACTGAGACTCGTTTTCCAGATCTGGAGTTGGAAGGGCTGGGTTAGTTACAATCCAGATCTGGATCAGAATACTTCATCAGAGTTTGGTTATATGTTTCCTAGCTTTGTGAGTGCTTGGGGGATCCCAGCTCATTAGATCTATACTCTATTTCTTTTCTTGAGATTTAATTCGGTTCTTTTCTTCGTAAGAATTTCCTGTTAGTTTCACTTGTGTCATTTTGGTTTAATATCGTGGATCATCTTATCCTTGCTTATGGTTGTAGGTAATAATCTGATCTTAGATGCAAAACTTCTACTCTTGGTTCCATTTGACTTTGAATTAGAGTTTTGTAATTACTATGTGATTTTAGTTTGTTTCTTTTGGTTTTAATTAGTCAGATTCAATTTCAGTTTTAAGCAGAATTTTATAAGTAATGTTTTTGGTTAAATAGATGCTTCCAGAACTTGGTTTTAATAATCATTCATCTTTTAAAAATGTTGATCATGGAAACTTAAATGCGGGTAGGAATTTCTAGTCAAATTGGCTTTGCATTATCAAGGGAAACTCCATAGCATCTGTGAAATAAATCAGATTGATGAATTAATAGCACTGTGAAGTCTTTGCGAATCGATCCTGGAGTCTACTTACCAATTTAGGGTGAAAGAGACTTTAGTTAACATTTGAAACCAAGATTTTAACGACACTAATTTTGGTTATCAGTGTTCTAAGTACTCAATAGGGATAACTTCCCTTGATACCTTCTTGATGACCTTTCTAGGCTTCTTAGAAGCCTTAGTCACACTAATCTCCTCTAGGTCAACTTTAGGGATATCTTCCCTTGTGGACCTTCTTAATAACTTTCTTATGTTTATTAGAAGCCTTAACTATGTTGATCTTCTAAAGGTTAACTCTAGGGATAACTTCCTTTGTAACCTTGACTTGACTCCTAGACCTAAGGTTAGTTCCATAACCGTATGGAACTCTATAGTACGAGGGTACATTCTCCTTACTTTTGATTTGTATTCCAAACTATTGGTGCAACATCCCTCAAGTCAAGGTTGACCTGGTTGACCAAGCTGAGTCTTGATTTGAGTTTAGATGTTTGACAATAAGAAATTGATTGAAGAAGAGTCAAGTAGGTCAAGGGAGTGACCGGATACTTGACTGGAAAGTCCTAGTGAGTGAAGCCAGGCAAGGGAAAGTCCAGATGGATCAAGGATGATCGGACATCTGGTGTTGGGAAGTCCAAGTAGGTCAAAGGATTGACTGGATACTTGGCACGAGGAAATATAGATAGGTCAAAGGGATTGACCAGACATCTGATGGAAGTCCAAGTAGGTCAAGGAAGTGACCGGATACTTGGCATGAATAGAAAAGTCCAAGTGGGTCAAAGGGATTGACCAGACACTTGGTGGGAAGTCCTAGCAGGTCAAAGGAGTGACCAGATGCTAGGCATGATGTACCAACGGGTCAAGGATTGACCGGATGTTGGTTTGAGAGGCTTAGGACTTGGTTTTGGGCAAAAACCAAGTACTGGATCGATCGATGGATCGATCAGTGGATCGATCCAGAAGCCTGGATCGATCAGTGGATCGATCCAGATGTCCCAATCGATCAGTGAATCGATTGGGACGCAGCTGTTTCGCGCGATAAGCGCTGGATCGATCCATGGATCGATCCAGGCGGTTTTCCCAGAGCACAGAGGCTCTCTGGATCGATCCGTGGATCGATCCAAAGCCTCCCCGATCGATTGGGAACATTCGAATCGATCGGGATCCGACCGTTGGCATCGATAAAGGCCGCAGGCGCACGATTCCTTCGACATATCTTCTTAGATTCATCTCAGATCTTTCGCCAGCTCCTCCACAGCACTCACAAAGCTCAGATCGCCAGTTCTTGAAGGATCTTGGAAGTTCTCCAAGTCAAGAGGTGGATCAAAGCCAAGAAGAGAAGCTAGGGTTAGGGTTTTGTACTCATTGTAAGCTTGTAAGCTTGTATTTCTTGTATTGAGTCTTGTAGGGCTTCTCCGCCCTTGATAGTTACCATAAAGGAGAGTTTTATTAGTGGAGGGTGCGTGCGTAGGTGTGGATCCTTGGACTAGTCACCTCTTGTGAGGTGGATACCAAGTAAACCAACCTTGTTAGCGTTGTGTGATTTGTTCTTTGTATTTCCGCTGCACATCTTTGAAGGAACAAGCAACGCCGAGCACCGAGCGAACGCGACGAGCTCTTCACCCCCCCCCCCCTCTAGCTACTTTTGGTCCTAACAAGTGGTATCAGAGCGAGGCCGCTCTTCACCGGAATCATTGCCGGAAGGGTCAAGCATAACAAGAAAAGCTAGAGGGTGAAGAAGTTGGAGCAAAAATTGTCAAAGTCAAAGATTTCAAGAAGCTCAACTTCAAGATGCAATTCCAAGATGGACTTGGATTTGACACAAGGGTGGCTCCACCGTACACATCCACAAGCTTCGATTCTTGGAAATCAAGAATCGAAAACTTTCTTATGATGGAGATAGAGCAATGGTTTGCTCTAATGGAAGGCTTCGAGGCTCCAAAAAATTCCAAGGGCAAGCTTCTCAAGAAAAGCAAATGGAGCTCGGAGCAAATTCAAAGGTGCGAGGCAAACGACAAAGTGACCAAGCTTTTGGTCAATTTATTGCCAAGCACCATCCTTTGCAAAATTGGAGAATTTGAAGATGTAAAGGAATTATGGAGCAAATTGGCCAAGCTTCATGAAGAGATCCCCTCCACTGTACAAGAGCAAGAAGTATCCAGAGAGGGTGACTCTTTGGAGCAAGACCAAGAGGAGGGCTTCGAGGTTGAGAGATGCTCAACCTCCGAAGAAGAGGAAATCCAAGAAGCCTCATCCTCAAGGGAATGCAACGAAGGGAACAAGGAGGGAGCATACTCCTTGTTTCATATTCAAGATGATGAAGCCTCCACCTCTAGGATTGAAGGGGAGCAATCCTTGGTGACGCCGGATCAAGAAGAAGGAGGAGCTTCTATATCCGGGTCAAGTGAAGAAGAAGAAGATGGTGCCACCTCCAACATTCAAGAAATATCAAATGGAGGAGCAAGTGCCATCCCTACACAAGAAGGTATAAATGTTTCAATTAAAAATAAAAATCATATAATATGTTTTGAGTGTAGGAAAAATGGACACTACAAGAGCAAGTGTCCTAAATTGGCCAAGAAGAATGGCCAAGTGGCACAAAAGGGCAAGGAGAAGCCCAAGGAGACCACCCCCGGGACAAAGAAGAGCAAGGAGCACATTGTGTGCTTCTCTTGCAATCAAAAGGGGCATTACCGAAGTCAATGCCCTAAGGGGAAGAAGGTGGTCAAGGCTCATGGAGGAAGCTCTAGTCAAGGGGGAGCCTCTAAGGTAAAGAAGAAGGTAACATTCATTGAGCCTATCCCTTTACATTATGGTAAAAAGCATGTTAGTTCTAATTTTTATCATTTTAATGCGATTTACCATAAGAATAGAAAGCATGAGGGCTTTAAGGAAAAGCATGTGGCTCTACATGCCAAAACTACTATCCCTAAGGCTAGGAATGTAGATAAAAATCTAGGCGATAACTCTAAGGATTCCAGATATAAGCCTAGAAACAAAAATGCTCATGGATCAAATACTAAGGACCTAGTGAGAGAAAATCAAGTCTTGAGGTCAAGACTTGATAAAATGGAAAAGACCCTAAAAAGGATGGAAAATATCCTATTAGGGCAAAATGAGCATAACTTAGGGTTAGGAAAATCAAAGCCATCCAATGGCCATAGAGGTTTGGGATACAAACCAAAAGCTAAGAAGGATGTGCCTAGTTATCATAGAGTTCCATATAGTTATGGAACGAACCCTAAGTCTAGAGGTCAAGTCAAGGATACAAGGGAAGATATCCCTAGAAGTATCTTTGCAACCAAAGTGACTAAGACTTTTAAGAAGTCTAAGAAAGTCGCTAACAAGGTCACAAGGGAGGTCATCCCTAGAGTTGACCTAGAAAATGTGACCAAGGCTTCTAAGAAGCCCAACAAGGTCACTAGGAAGGTATCTAGGGAAGTTATCCCTAGTGAGTACCTAGAGCATCCAAGGAGCACCAATAGGTGTTGGGTTCCTAGGAGCATTTTCTCTACCCCATAAATGGGTTAGAGAGTGTCAATTCCGATTAGAAGGGTAGTTAACCCAACTTTGAGGAAATTGACACTCAAGGAGCATTTTCAAGGTTTTGTTAACCTTTGAAAATGAAATGGACTTATTATTTACTCCTTGAAAGAGTAAAATGTGCCTAATGGTGGAAGAATTGATTTTAAACTTAAATGGCACATATTGGGAAATTCATAATAACTACCAAGTTGGGATTTTGGTATGTTCTTTGGAAACTTAAGGCAATCCGGGCCTTGATTTATGTAATCAATCTTGAGGAAAAATGAAATATGCCAACATTTGAGGACATGCTTAATTTTTAAGTGGTATAAACAAATCAAGAGAAATAGAAATGTCAATTTAGGTTTTGGCATTTCTTTGAAGCACTTTAGGGCAATCTAGGTTTAAGTTGTAAGTTTAGCTAAGATTTTAAGGATGCTTAGATAGTTAATCTAGGGATATTGTAGTTATGCTAAATCTTGCCATGTTTGTTTGCCCATCATATGCTATGACATCATGTCTATTTTTGCATTCATGGTTTATTATGCAAAATCCTAAAATACCATGTCATGACATTCATACATCATGTAGTTATAGGAATCTTTCTTTTGAAAGTTATTTTATTTTGATGTATGCCATAACATTATCATGCATTAGTTTAATTCCTTGTAATTAAGGACAAATGGCATTTAACAACACTTATTAACAAGTGACATCCTAGGTGGATGTCTAATATCTTTGAAATGCCTAGATAGATATGCATGATCCCTAGATTAGGGCAAAACCAAAATCTACATCTCACAAAGACTATAAGGTGACTTGTATGTGCTTTAGTGCACATTAGATACAAGTGAGATGTTAGGATGATGAACAAAGCTCAAGATGTTGATTTAGTGCATTCTTTTGAGTTTTAGGTTCATCAAAACACATAGTTATGTATTTTCCCATCATTGGGAAAGCTAATGTACAAGTCATGTGCATTATGCCCAAGGAACATGATGGGATATTGGTTTTGAAAATGTTTTTAAAATGTTTTTGGAAAACCTTGGTGAAAACTATCTTTTGATAGTAATCACCATTGAATAGTTAGACACAAACTTGAAGAAAACGCTAAAATTTTTGCAAGTTTTCAAGTTTGTGTCAATCTTTGAAAATATGAAGTATTTTCATGGAAAACTATTTTTCTTTGATAGTATATGCCCTAAATAATGTCTACACGAAATTTCATGATTTTTGGATTTTTGTAGAATTTTCTAGGGGTTTCTGAAGTTAACTGAAATGGAATTTCAGCAACTATCAGAGCTTCGATCGATCCATGGATCGATTGGAGTGCCTGAATCGATCCATGGATCGATTCAAACGGCAAGTCACCCGCGAGCAGAAGCTCGCTGGATCGATCAGCCGATCGATCCAGGTAGTCTGAATCGATCAGTGGATCGATTCAGAAAGGTTCAATCGATTGGAACCCAACTCCAATCGATCCAAGTTGCTGATTTTGGCTGCGAAGGTCTGATTTCAGCATCTTTGAACCTCTTTGAGTCGATGCAACCATTCCAAACCCTTAAAATACATTTGTATACATAAAAAGGGTGTTTTCGTATTGAAAACAAGGATGGAATGGTTAAGGAAGACTTCGTTGAAGTTTAGGTTGAGGTTTGTTTCAAATTTTGAATAATTGAACCTCAAAACTTCTAATTTTGGGTTTCCTAAAGGTTTAGGGATTCCAAGTCATTGTTGGTGCAATGACAGAAGTTACCACCATGTCTTTAGGGGGAGGGACTCTTTAAAGACATGAAAAATTATTTTTCATGAACCTTGGAAGGTGGTTAACCTTCTTTAAAGAAAATGCTCAGGTATGAGATTTTGAACTTGTAATGGGGAGTGGATATCCTCGTTATTTCAAGTGGGAACTCAAGTGGTTAGAAAATGCTCAAGGTTGGGTATTTGTCTACATTGAGGGAGAAGTTAAGGATAAATGAAGGGTATGGGACCTTCTTTATCGTGTTGATCACAACGGGTGATGTTGTGAACAACGATGAGCAACTCTTCAGGGGGAGAGTCGTCAACAAATGGATTTGTTGATGTGTACCCAAAATTGGGGCATGGGTTGATGTGTGCCCAAAGATGGGTTGATGTGTGCCAATAGGGGGAGAATGATAGGACTTGTGAATGAGTTTAAGTTAGGCTTTCATTACCTAGAGGGAGTGTGCCCTCTTAGGGGGAGAATGAATAGCTTAATTTATGTGTTCATTACCTAGTGGCATGAAGATTGAGGCTATAGGATTAGCCTAACTTACATGTGGTATTGTAAGTGTTATTGTGGTATTGTCAAATATCAAAAAGGGGGAGATTGTTGGTCCAACATCCCTCAGGTCAAGGTTGACCTGGTTGACCAAGCTGAGTCTTGGTTTGAGTTTAGATGTTTGACAATAAGAAATTGATTGAAGAAGAGTCAAGTAGGTCAAGGGAGTGACCGGATACTTGACTGGAAAGTCCTAGTGAGTGAAGCCAGGCAAGGGAAAGTCCAGATGGATCAAGGATGATCGGACATCTGGTGTTGGGAAGTCCAAGTAGGTCAAAGGATTGACTGGATACTTGGCACGAGGAAATATAGATAGGTCAAAGGGATTGACCAGACATCTGATGGAAGTCCAAGTAGGTCAAGGAAGTGACCGGATACTTGGCATGAATAGAAAAGTCCAAGTGGGTCAAAGGGATTGACCAGACACTTGGTGGGAAGTCCTAGCAGGTCAAAGGAGTGACCAGATGCTAGGCATGATGTACCAACGGGTCAAGGATTGACCGGATGTTGGTTTGAGAGGCTTAGGACTTGGTTTTGGGCAAAAACCAAGTACTGGATCGATCAGTGGATCGATCCAGGCCTTTCCTAGCGAACAGAAAGCCTCTGGATCGATCAGTGGATCGATCCAGATGTCCCAATCGATCAGTGAATCGATTGGGACGCAGCTGTTTCGCGCGATAAGCGCTGGATCGATCCATGGATCGATCCAGGCGGTTTTCCCAGAGCACAGAGGTGCTCTGGATCGATCCGTGGATCGATCCAAAGCCTCCCCGATCGATTGGGAACATTCGAATCGATCGGGATCCGACCGTTGGCATCGATAAAGGCCGCAGGCGCACGATTCCTTCGACATATCTTCTTAGATTCATCTCAGATCTTTCGCCAGCTCCTCCACAGCACTCACAAAGCTCAGATCGCCAGTTCTTGAAGGATCTTGGAAGTTCTCCAAGTCAAGAGGCGGATCAAAGCCAAGAAGAGAAGCTAGGGTTAGGGTTTTGTACTCATTGTAAGCTTGTAAGCTTGTATTTCTTGTATCCTTTCCCTCTCTTCTTGTATTGAGTCTTGTAGGGCTTCTCCGCCCTTGGTAGTTACCATAAAGGAGAGTTTTATTAGTGGAGGGTGCGTGCGTAGGTGTGGATCCTTGGACTAGTCACCTCTTGTGAGGTGGATACCAAGTAAACCAACCTTGTTAGCGTTGTGTGATTTGTTCTTTATATTTCCGCTGCACATCTTTGAAGGAACAAGCAACGCCGAGCACCGAGCGAACGCGACGAGCTATTCCCCCCCCCCCCCCCCTCTAGCTACTTTTGGTCCTAACACAAACCTCTCTTGCCATTGAATGACTCTTGTTCTTATAAACCTAGGTTTTGCTTCTTAGGCCCTTGGACACTAATTGTCATTTTCTTAAGGGTTTTCTCTAATTTATCAAACCTTGCCCTCAAGACTTGATTTTCTATCCTTAAATCCTCATATTTTGATTTTTTTTTATTATTTCCTTAGACACTTTTCTTTTTAGGCACATATTTAACTTGTTTCGGTTTCTTGCCTAAACCATTATCTGCCTTCCTAACTTTAGGTATGGTAGTCATAGTATGAAATTACTTGTAATTGTCCTTAGGTTTTCATGCTTTCTATTTTCATGATAAATAGTATTAAAATGATAGAAACTATTTCTAGCATGCTTTTTATCATTATTTAAATAAGTACAATTTACTAATGGTACCTTAGTTTTGCCCTTGGAAGCTCCCCCTTGACTCGAGCTTCCTCCTATCTTTTTGGTCAGATTTCTCCAATTGGACATTGACTTTGATAATGTCTTCTTTGATTGCAAGAAAAGTACATAATGTGCTCCTTGCCTTTGCGTACCATGAGTACAACCTCCTTTGTCTTCTCCTTGCTCTTGGGTGCTACTTGACCCTTCTTTTTTGTCAACTTTGGACACTTGCTCTTGTAGTGTCTATTCTTCCTACAATCAAAACAAATGATATGATTTTTATTTTTATAAATTAAAATTTTTATACCTTAGATTGTAGGGGTGACACATTTTTTTTCATTTGATCAGGAAGTAGAAGCTTCTTCTTATTTCAGTATCTTCACGCCTCCTCAATCTTTGATGTGGATGGCTCTTCAACTTCATCCTCAGATATTATGTTGGTACCCTAAGGTTATTTTGATGTGATCAAATAAGTTAAGTTAGGTCCTGTTGTGTTTAACTTTATGTCTAAGTATGCAGGAACTTAGGAGCACGGGGAGTCGAGCAAAAGACGCGGCTAGCGAGAAGGACGACATGGGAAAGAGCCGACGGGCTCGGTGCGCCTGAGGGATGAGGTGTTGCGGAAGAGTATGTTGGTGCAATATCCTTTAGGTCAAGGTTGACCAAGCTTGAGTCTTGGTTTGAGTTTCAATGTTTGACAATACAAGACTTCGATGATATGGACAATGCAAGTGTAGTTGTTCATTTGGGGAGATTGTTTGGAGCAATTCCTCTCTGATCAGGGTCTGATCAGGTTGGTTGAAAAAGAGTCAAGTAGGTCAAGGTTGACCGGATACTTGACTGGGAAAGTCCTAACTGGGATTGTAAAATACCGAAAATATACGAATATTAATAAGGGAATTTTCAGGAATTTTTGGAAATTTTTCGGAGCTCGTATGGATGAGTTAACGGGGATGAAAACGGGGCCCGAGGAAAAGCCTGTTTAGGCGACCCATTTAAGCGAGGAAATGTTTATTTTATATTTCCTTTTTTTTCCTTTTCCTCTCCGTTTCTTTTCCTCTCCCCGTGCGTGTCGTGCCCTAAGCCCTTCGACGCCGTCTCCTCCTCCTAACCGGCGCCGACGGCTTGCCCTAACCGCCACCAAGCGGCGGTTCATTCTCCTCTCCCATGCGCGCATAAGCCCCGGACCAAGGGAGAAGCCGACGCCTTCTCCTCTCTGTGCTTGTGCCTCGCGACACCGCCAGCCACAGGAACTGCAGTCGCCAACCGAAGCGGATCACCAACCCTAGCGCCGGCCACCGCGTGCCCTAGCCGAGCCCTGCCGACGCCACCGCCGCACGGGACAGAGCCAGGCCTTTTCACTGGAGAGCCGAGCCCTAGATTTGATCAGCCGCACATCACCCTCTTCTTCTCCTGCCGAGTTCTCTGCCCTAGTGCTGACATCCCGATTTTTTTCCTTGCCACCGGCCACTATCACAGTCGACCCGGCAGATCCTCATGCCCTAGTTTCTGGGTGCCAAATTTCTTTTCTTCCACTTCACTGATCGGGATCCAGGGGTAAGTCATGATCTCGATTCCATTTTTTCTGTTTGTGGGTGAGGATTTAGTTCTTGAATTAAGTTAGTTTTGACTAGCAGTCTCTATTCCCTGATTTGATCTGTGATCTTCACTTCTTGATTCTTTTCTTTGCTGTTGAGTTAGGTCAAGATTGGAGAGGAATTCAGGGGGAGGTTTGCTGAGGTGTTCTTGTCTAGCTGTTTACCCTAGATATAAGTAGCCGACAGCCACCTTCCAGCAGCGAACAACTCTAACATTTCAACCACTTCCATCCAGTTCCCTTTGTTCCAGCATTAATAGGGGAAGTGAAATTGAGGTATGGTGTAGGGATTTGGATTTACATGAGTTAGTATGATTGGTATATAATTGTTGGTTCATGTTTGTTGGATAATTGTAGTATGCCGATATGGAAGGAATAATTATTTGGGTTTGAATAGAGGAAGATTTTATCCCTGCTGTAGTATCATTTAAAAACGGAGATTTGGAATAATTAGGGTTTTCCCTGATTTAGTTTCGTGGATTTTATTAAGCTATTTGAATTCATTTGAATTGTAGCTAAATAAAATATATCTATATGTTCGACACAGGACTTTGATTCGGGACGGTATCTCGACGAGTATCTTGATTACCGGATTGGACCACTTTATTGGAGGCGGGTACTTTGACTTATGTCTTTGATATGCATAATAATATGTTTAACATATAGCAGTGATTGAGTAATCATTTTGTTTCGGTTGGTCACTACATGATAGTTACATGGTTACTTGTTTATTTATTCTACACTGCATATTATTTACCTGATCATATATGCTTTAGGTAGTGACCCAACCACATGCTATGTTATCTTCTGGATCTAGGGTTTATTTGATGCCCTATCTGATTTGTGTACCTTCTATCTGATACATCTTCCAGTGGTACACACTTTGTATTATTTATATGGTCATTACTATGTTATTCATGAGATTGTCATGCTTAGTGTCATGCATCATGATTGCATGCTGTGCGATTGTCGGCTCCACTATGGTTGAGCCCATCACCAGTTACATGTACTGCACACACCACCACCACACATGGGTTAGTGGTATATCAGACAGGTGTGTGGCGGTTCTACTGTTAGGCTCCGTTGGTCCGAGGACTCAGCGTGGTAGCCGCTAGCCAGAGCAGTGTCCAATTTGGTCAAAAGACTATTCTGCTATGGAATTGAAGGTTTCTCATGCTTTAGAGTCAGTCAAGATAGCTAAGGAGATAGCGGCCAAGGATCTATTGATACAGGTCCAACAAAGGACTTGGACACATAGGAGAGCAAACTAGATTCGCTACAAGCTGAGCTGGAGTCAGCCAGGTCCGAGCTGATGGCTTCTAAATCTGAATTAGTGGTCTACAAGTAGGGAGAGGACAATCGGTTTGCAGCTATAATCCTTCACCAAATTTGAGTAATATTAACCTTTGTACTTTGATCCCTTTGCATGCAAACACTGTAAACATGTAGCATTCACAAGTATTGTATCTCCTACTTTTGATTGTTTTTTGTATTTTGTTGTTGTTCCAACATCCCACGTTTTCAGGTTGAGGCTGTCCGGAGCAGTTCCAGTCGCTGGTCCCCAGAGCACGTAGTGCTATTTCATCTGCTGGTCTTTGAGTTGTTATTTTATTTTAGTTTTTCTCTATCAGACTTTATTTTAGTCTTGTTTTGGATTTTACATATGGATATTGTATGAAATCCTTCCGTTTGATGGACTTTTGGTATGATTTAGATTTTATTCTACTACATGCCTGCCTGGACGGCAGAAGAGGTGAGTTCGTCGGATTTGAGCTTTACGAGTGTAGTTGAGTAGGGTGGATTTCGAGTCAGAGTACTATTGTTTGTGATTACTATTATTAACTGCGTGGTTGTGACAGCCAGAGGCTGAATATCTATATAAACTGCGTGGTGATTGTTTTTATTTATTGTTATAATTCCAGCCGCCTGTGGCTGAGGTATATGTGTTATGTAGAAGTTTCAGATTGTCCGCCGTACAGGGGAGATGCTGCCGAAATTTCTTTGGACAGGGACTCCTCTGGGGCGTGACAATATAGTGGTATCAGAGCTTATGTTTTACGATCGTTGTTTTCGTATTTTGGATATTTGGGATAACATGATACCTATTGATATGGTATCAGAGCACCAAAGTTTGGCGATACTTGTTTGGTTTCCGTGTGTTGGATTTTCGAGATTTATCTGATACCAATTTATTGGTATCAGAGCAGGGTGTGATACCTGCTTTTAGTATTCTGGATATGTTATACTAGCCCTAGTTGCGAGACATATTGGTCTAGGCAGTTATTTTGGGTTGCACGGATTTTTCCGTTTCGATTATGTTATGGACTTCTGTTTTGAATTTATATGGATTTCTGGTGTTTGTTTTTCTCGTACGGAATTCCGAGGTCATTTTGGGGATTGGACAGCGACGGAACATCTCCAGACAGCAATTAGGTATGATGTCATTTTGGTAGTTGGTTATACTGGTAGTAATATCTGTAATATAATTTAACAGATATGAGGCGATCTACACGTATTGCTGCGAGACGTGGTGCTGGACGACCACGTACGAGGACCGCGGGATCTCTGGATACACCAGAGATGCCTTCTGTTGATGAGCCTGTCAGCCAGGGACAGACTCAGCATACTGTGGGTGCGTCGGGCTCTCAGACCCCGATGGCTCCCTTAGAGGTACCTACCTCAACTGCACCGACAGTATCCACTACTACTGTATTTCCGGTACCATCAGGGGTACCATTGGCATACCCGACACCTGCTCCAGTATAGCCTACAGTGTATCCGGCACCACCGCCACCTGGACCCACCGTGTATCCGGCACCAGCAGCCCCTGTGCCCCCAGTACATACAGTGTACCCAGTAGCACCTGCACTAGGGATACCGGCTACTCCTCATCCAGTACCATTGCCTACCGTACATCCAGCCGCGACCACCTATGTTCACCCTACAGTTCCACCGACAGCATATGCTCCTGTTTACCCAGCAGCACCGGGAGTACCTCCTCCGGTTTATGCACCGGTACCACCTGTAGCACCAGCTCCAGTGTTTCCGCCAGTTCCGACAGCCGTTCCGACACACCTCACTGACTTTGCCACGGCACGAGCCAGGATTCCAGTGTTGGCAGAATCGATGAAGAGTTGATTCACACTCTTCCGAGGAGACAGAGATCCGAGTGTGGCCTTGTCTTGGATTGAGACTATGGAGCGGACTTTCTTTTATATTGCTTGCTCCGAGTGGGAGAAAGCAGAGCTGGCTGCTTTTCACTTACGGAGGCCGACACGGATTACTCGGTGTTCCATCATCGGTGAGAGAACATCACTTGGGCGATTCGAGAGGCTTTTGGAGCCGTTTCTTTCCACGAGCTTATCGGATGGCTCACCGCAGGATTTCACGAGTTTATGGCGGAATAATCGGACGGATCGAGTATAATACTGAGTTTGATGATTGGCCGATTTTGTCCAGAGCTAGTTGCTGAGGACAATTCGTTCAGGGGCTGGATGGACATTTGCAACTAAGACTTGTCGGTCTTGGTATCACATCTTATACGGAGATGTTGGATGAGCCCTCATTATTGAGTCACCTCAGAGAGTTTTTCGGATAGGAAAAGGAAGCAATGAGTCGACATCCGACAAATCCAAGAACCTCGAGCTACACCACAAGCAGAAAGCGAGTCGATCGATCAGGTACATCTCGGGTATCACGTAAACCTCGTAAATCGAGGCGGTCTTCTTCAGACATTTTCGGTCTTCCCAAAGCAAAACAACCCGCCACATTATCTGTTTCGATGTGGGTCCAAAGATCATGTCACTTCAGACTGTTCTCTGGGATGCTTTCATTGCAAACTGCCTGGGCACCAGAGCCGAGATTGTCCGCAGAAGACTCAGAATATGACTTCTGGAGGGTCTGATCATGGAGGGCAGTCCGGTCAGTCCGGAACTTATCGAGGAGGGTGAAGAGCCCAACCTTCACATGGCCAGCAGCGGAGTGCTTCACCTGCAGCAGCGGCATTTGGCATGCTTGGACAGGAGTACTCCAGTGCTTCCATAGCACCCGAGTTCTGTTCCGGGACTTTATCCGACGAGGCGATCGATGCGCTCACCTTTAGGCCAAGACTCAATCCCACCACAGATCGACCACCGCCTCTCGGTCTTCTCAGGGCAGATCCAGACCGCCTCGGGCGAGCTCACCCGGCTAAGCATTCCTCCTCCGCCAGAGACTGGACGTGTTCATGCGATGACCAGAGAGGATGCGCAGCGAGCCAATGGATCCATTTTCCGCGGTATGATTTCTATTTATGCCTTATCTGCAGATATACTGATAGATACTGGTAGCTCGCATTCATTTATATCTTGCACTTTTATGCGGGAGGTTGGTAGATTACCCACTTTCAGACCCCAGCGATTGACCGTCTCCCTACCGTCCGGTGACTCATTGGACGTCACCCAGGAGGTCAGAGGTTGCCCTTTAGATTTTGGCAACCTAATACTTACAGTGGATCTTTTAGTATTAGAAATGGTCGATTTTGATATTATTCTTGGCATGGATTGTTTGTCAGCATATCATGCCACAGTTGATTGCCAGACGAGGGTGGTCACATTTCGGCCTCCGAACCAACCCTCGTGGGATTTCACTGGCATCAGAGACGACGGCTTATCGATCATTTCGGCGATTCAGGCTCAGAAGTTGCTGTCACATGGCTGTCAGGGTTTTCTGTTATCTTTGATCAGTACTGAGGACAGCAGAAGTTCGCAGCTCTCCGACGTTCCTGTAGTCCGGGAGTACCCAGATGTATTTCCAGAGGAGCTGCCAGGTTTGCCTCCCAGAAGGCAAGTGGAGTTCGCTATTGAGCTGATTCCGGGGACCGCACCGGCATCAAAAGCTCCGTATCGTATGGCACCAAAAGAGTTGAACGAGTTGAAGGTTCAACTCCAGGAGCTTTTAGACAGGGGATTCATTCGCCCTAGTGTTTCCCCATGGGGTTCTCCGGTATTATTTGTCAAGAAAAAGGACGGCACCATGAGGTTATGTATTGACTACAGATAGCTGAATGCAGTGACCGTCAGAAATAAATATCCTTTACCACGGATCGAGGATTTGTTTGATCAGCTCAGAGGTACATCAGTGTATTCTAAGATTGATCTGCGATCCGGATATCATCAGTTGAGGGTCAGAGACTTAGATATCCAGAAGACAGCTTTCCGTACGAGATACGGTCATTATGAGATTTTGGTAATGCCATTTGGGTTTACCAATGCTCCAGCGGTGTTTATGGACTTGATGAACCACATTTTTCTTGAGTATCTGGATTAGTTTGTTATCGTTTTCATTGATGACATATTGGTCTACTCGCATTCCGAGGAGGAGCATGCACAGTATCTTCGTATAGTCTTGGAGATTCTTAGGCGACATCAGTTGTACGCGAAGTTCAGCAAGTGTGCATTCTGGTTATCCTAAGTCGATTTTCTGGGACACATGGTCTCTAGTAGAGGTATTTCAGTTGATCCTCAGAAGATCGAGGCTGTCACCGGTTGGGAGCAGCCGAAGTCAGTTCAGGAGATCCACAATTTTCTGGGATTGGCTGGATATTACCGACGTTTTATCGAGGGTTTCTCGCGTATTGCTATACCATTGACACGTCTTACCAGGAAAGGCGTGAAGTTCATGTGGACAGAGGATTGCGAGACCAACTTTCAGGAGTTGAAGCGGAGATTAGTGTCGGCTCCAGTTTTGGTTTTACCTTCTAGAGAGGATGGATTTGTACTTTACACCGACGCATCTCTTCAGGGTTTGGGCGCTGTTCTGATGCAACACGGCAGAGTAGTCTCTTATGCTTCTCGTCAGCTGAAGGAGCATGAGAAGAGTACCCAGTTCATGACCTGGAGTTAGCAGCCATCATTTATGCATTGAAGATTTGGAGTCATCACCTGTACGGCATTACATTTAAGATTCTCACTGATCATAAGAGTCTCAAATACATTTTTCACTCAGAAGGAGCTTAATCTCCGACAGAGGAGATGGATGGAGTTCCTGAAGGATTATGATTGTACCATTAGCTATCACCCGGGGAAAGCTAATGTGGTTGTCGATGCACTCAGCAGGAAGTCCAGAGCGACTTTGGCTTGCCACCGGACTTCAGTCACGGACTTGATTCAGAGTTTCTCTGAGTTAGACCTTGAGGAGCAGGGATCTACAGAGCAGGGTATTCTTGTTACTATGGTTGCTCAGTCGTCGATCAGGACGAAGATCCGAGAGGCACAGGCTGGTTATCAGCATTTGCAGTTCATTAGCAGTCAGATAGCTTCCGGGCAGCAGACTGAGTTTACACGAGACGAGGAGGGTGTTATATACTTCCGAGGCATATTATGCGTACCTCAGTCTCATCCAGTCTTACAGGAGCTACTTCAGGAGGCTCACCATTCTCGATTTGCGATCCATCCAGGCGGGACCCGTATGTATCGAGATTTGAGACGTTCCTATTGGTGGAACGGTATGAAGAAAGACATCGCGAATTTTGTAGCTAGATGTCTTATCTGTCAGCAGGTGAAGGCTGAGCACCAGAGACCTGCAGGATTACTTCAGCGGATTCCTATTCCTGAGTGGAAGTGGGATCACATCACTATGGACTTTGTGGTGGGTTTGCCGAGGACACGACGAGGCCATGACGCGATTTGGGTAATCGTTGATCGATTAACCAAATTCGCGCATTTCTTAGCGATCCGGAGGACTGATTCCCTGGATCGATTGGCAGATCTGTATTGCCGAGAGATCATCAGACTACATGGTGTTCCATTGAGTATTATTTCGGATAGAGATCCACGGTTTACGTCTCGTTTCTGGCAGAGTCTGCAGCAGGCCTTGGGCACATAGCTCCGTTTCAATACAGCCTTCCATCCACAGACAGATGGACAGTCAGAGCGGACCATTCAGACTCTAGAGGACCTGCTGAGGTCATGTGTTATGGATTTCGGAGGCAGTTGGGAGGACCATCTGCCGTTAGTAGAGTTTACTTACAACAACAGCTTTCATTCGGCTATTCAGATGGCACCGTTTGAGGCGTTGTATGGTAGACCTTGTCGGACACCCGTCCTCTGGGATGAGGTTGGAGAGGCCCAGTTGTTGGGACCTCATAGAGCTCAGCAGGATGCAGAGTTGATCCGTACTATCAGACGGAGGATGTCAGAGGCGCAGGACCGCCAGAAGAGTTATGCTGATCGGAGACGCAGACCACTAGGGTTCTCTGTTGGTGACCATGTATTTCTACGAGTTTCACCCACGAAAGGGGTGAAGAGATTTGGCATCAGAGGTAAGCTAGCTCCGCGGTATATTGGTCCTTTCGAGATCTTGGAGAGGATCGGAGCAGTAGCTTACCGACTGGCACTACCACCGTCCCTGTCAGGCGTCCACGATGTATGTCACGTATCTATGCTGAGAAGATACGTACCTGACCCGACGCATGTACTGGCTGATATTCCAGTTCCAGTTCAGCCAGATATTACATATGAGGATATTCCGGTACGGATTCTCGACCGGAAAGAGCGTC
This sequence comes from Zingiber officinale, assembly GCF_018446385.1. NCBI lineage: Eukaryota > Viridiplantae > Streptophyta > Magnoliopsida > Zingiberales > Zingiberaceae > Zingiber > Zingiber officinale. Next base: position 22,479,982 of record NC_056004.1, read on the forward strand.
AGTTGCGGAACAAGACTATCCGGCTGGTTAAAGTCGGATGGCAGCATCATTCGGACGAGGAGGCTACTTGGGAGCTTGAGGATACGATCCGAGCTCGATATCCCCATCTTTTCACTTGAGGTATGTGATTTAGTATACCGTTCAGCATTCATACTTTCTATATCTGTCGTAGTACTTGCTGATGGTAGATAATGAAATTTGGGGACCAAATTTTTATTAGTGGGGGAGAATGTAAAATACCAAAAATATACGAATATTAATAAGGGAATTTTCAGAAATTTTTGAAAATTTTTCGGGAATTTTTCGAAGCTCGTATGGATGAGTTAACGAGGATGAAAACGGGGCCCGGGGAAAAGCCTGTTTAAGCGACCTATTTAAGCGAGGAAATGTTTATTTTATATTTCCTTTTTGCTTTTTCCTTTATTTTTCCTTTTCCTCTCCGTTTCTTTTCCTCTCCCCGCGCGTGTCGTTCCCTAAGCCCTTCGACGTCGTCTCCTCCTCCTAACCGGCGCCGACGGCTTGCCCTAACCGCCACCAAGCAGCGGTTCATTCTCCTCTCCCACGCGCGCATAAGCCCCGGACCAAGGGAGAAGCCGACGCCTTCTCCTCTCTATGCTTGTGCTGCGCGACACCGCCGGCCACAGGAACTACAGTCGCCAACCGAAGCGGATCACCAACCCTAGCGACGGCCACCGCGTGCCCTAGCCGAGCCCTGCCGACGCCGCCGCCGCACGGACAGAGCCAGGCCTTTTCACTGGAGAGTCGAGCCCTAGATTTGATCAGCCGCACATCACCCTCTTCTTCTCCTGCCGAGTTCTCTGCCCTAGTGCTGACATCCCGATTTTTTTCCTTGCCACCGGCCACTATCACAGTCGACCCGGCAGATCCTCATGCCCTAGTTTCTGGGTTCCGAATTTCTTTTCTTCCACTTCACTGATCGGGATCCAAGGGTAAGTCATGATCTCGATTCCATTTTTTCTGTTTGTGGGTGAGGATTTAGTTCTTGAATTAGGTTAGTTTTGACTAGCAGTCTCTATTCCCTGATTTGATCTGTGATCTTCACTTCTTGATTCTTTTCTTTGCTGTTGAGTTAGGTCAAGATTGGAGAGGAATTCAGGGGGAGGTTTGCTGAGGTGTTTTTGTCTAGCTGTTTACCCTAGATATAAGTAGCCGACAGCCACCTTCCAGCAGCGAACAACTCTAACATTTCAACCACTTCCATCCAGTTCCCTTTGTTCCAGCATTAACAGGGGAAGTGAAATTGAGGTATGGTGTAGGGATTTGGATTTATATGAGTTAGTATGATTGGTATATAATTGTTGGTTCATGTTTGTTGGATAATTGTAGTATGCCGATATGGAAGGAATAATTATTTGGGTTTGAATAGAGGAAGATTTTATCCCTGCTGTAGTATCATTTAAAAACGGAGATTTGGAATAATTAGGGTTTTCCCTGATTTAGTTTCGTGGATTTTATTAAGCTATTTGAATTCATTTGAATTGTAGCTAAATAAAATATATCTAAATGTTCGACACAGGACTTTGATTCGGGACGGTATCTCGACGAGTATCTTGATTACCGGATTGGACCACTTTATTGGAGGCGGGTACTTTGACTTATGTCTTTGATATGCATAATAATATGTTTAACATATAGCAGTGATTGTGTAATCATTTTGTTTCGGTTGGTCACTACATGATAGTTACATGGTTGCTTGTTTATTTATTCTGCACTGCAAATTATTTACTTGATCATATATGCTTTAGGTAGTGACCCAACCACATGCTATGTTATCTTCTGGATCTAGGGTTTATTTGATGCCTTATCTGATTTGTGTACCTTCTATCTGATACATCTTCCAGTGGTACACACTTTGTATTATTTATATGGTCACTACTATGTTATTCATGAGATTGTCATGCTTAGTGTCATGCATCATGATTGCATGCTGTGCGATTGTCGGCTCCACTATGGTTGAGCCCATCGCCAGTTGCATGTACTGCACACACCACCACCACCCATGGGTTAGTGGTATATCAGACAGGTGTGTGGCGGTTCTACTGTTTGGCTCCGTTGGTCTGAGGACTCAGCGTGGTAGCCGGCAGTTAGTTCCGCTCTGTTTGGCTCCGCTGGCATTTAGTGTAGCAGCGTAGTAGCCGGCAGATGGTGGACTCTGTTTGGCTCCGTTGGTCAGATGACTCAGCGTGGTAGCCGGCAGAGATATCCTCCCCGTCATCGTGTACCGGGAGATGAGAGCATTGAGCTCCCCCATTTATGATTTGGGGTCAGAGGACAGGAGTACTCCGACAGCATCCCGTCCACTCGGTCGCTCATCAGGAGCAGTGATGTCAGAGTGCACGGTCACCATATGCATTTATTGTTTATGATTGCTGCATTTATATTGATGCATATGATTTACATGCATACAGGATTATGACTTCCCCGGTCTGACGACCCTGTTACCTTACTTTGATCCCGGTTAGTACAGTTATCTCCTGATTTCGTTTCAGTTGCATTTATCCTTCTCGTATTCAGGAGACTGTACGCATGATTAGTGTTGTCTGTTATTTGTTTTATTATGCATATCAGTTGTACCTGTTGAGTGTTGGACTCACCCCGCCTCCATTGTTGATATATTTTCAGGTTGAGGCTGTCCGGAGCAGTTCCAGTCGCTGGTCCCCACAGCACGTAGTGCTAGTCCATCTGCTGGTCTTTGAGTTGTTATTTTATTTTAGCTTTTCTCTATCAGACTTTGTTTTAGTCTTGTTTTGGATTTTACATATGGTTATTGTATGAAATCCTTCCGTTTGATGGACTTTTGGTATGATTTAGATTTTATTCTACTACATGCCTGCCTGGACATCAGAAGAGGTGAGTTCGTCGGATTTGAGCTTTACGAGTGTAGTTGATTAGGGTGGATTTCGAGTCAGTGTACTATTGTTTGTGATTACTATTATTAACTGCGTGGTTGTGACAGCCAGAGGCTGAATATCTATATAAACTACGTGGTGATTGTTTTTATTTATTGTTATAATTCCAGCCGCATGTGGCTGAGGTATATGTGTTATGTAGAAGTTTCAGATTGTCCGCCGTACAGGGGAGATGCTGCCGAAATTTCTTCGGACAAGGACTCCTCTGGGGCGTGACAGGGATGTTAGGCAGAAGGGAAATCCTGGTGAGTGAAGTCAGGTGAAAGACCTAGTGAGTGAAGCTAGGTAGGTTGAAAGTCCTGGTGAGTGAAGCCAGGTGAAAGACCTAGTGAGTGAAGCTAGGTGAAAGTCGTGGTGAGTGAAGCCAGGCAGAGGAAAATCCTAGTGTGTAACGCCCAAAAATTCTCAGACTTATTTTAGAAATATTCTATAATTTTTCTAAAATTTTAGAGTATTTTTATGGAATTTTTAGAGTAGCTGAAGTAGCAAAAATAAATAGAAAACGAAAATAGCTTAAGCGGGAATTGAACCCGAGACCTATTGGGTCCTACGACTTATGGTGAACCATGGTAACCAAGTGAACCCACCACGGCCGTGCTGAAAGGAAAGGGAAACAATTTTATTTAAGTTGGAGTTGGGCCGGAATTATCACTTAATATAAATAGGAAATAATTAGGTGAAGAGTTATTTTTGTTGGATCGTAGCTTTCTCCACCCCAACCTAATTCCGCCACCCACTTCTCCTCTCCCTCTCTCGGCGCCAACCACAAGGAAGGCTGAGGTTCGGCCCAAGGACACTTTCCGGCGACGACTTCGACACGAGGACGCTCCCCTCCGCAAGAGGAACGCATAGACGCGAGAAGATCGTCGAAAGGATCGTCTCCTCCGGAAATCCAGCGATTAGAATCGTAAGAAAATTACCAAACGAGGTAAGAAACGCCTCACCTGCAGTATAAGTAGCTTCCGTGTGAATTCCATGTTTTAGTTTAGTAATATGTAGACTTTCGGCACAAGGATGCGAATTAGTGCATACTAAGTGTTCGATTAAATTATTTAGCACAGAAAAATGCAACTTAGGCATTTTAATAGCTCAGTAAATGCAATAGAAGCATTTAAATAGTTTAGTTAGCCTTGCCACAGCATATATGGGACTACGGTCCAATGGGTGGGCACCCACAGTCGCCTCTAGGTTCAGATAACCTAGTAGAAGCAAGGTAAATTAATTAGCTATGATTCAGTATTTTATTTTCAGTAGTGGCACTGTACAGGATTAGATATCCATTGGGCTGAGCTCCCATAGTCGGTCCCTAGGTTTAGATAACCTAGTAAACCTTGCTAAATTCGGGATTTGCAACCCCGGGTTTAGTAGAGGATGCGCGCATAGCATGTACAGTTGCCGGACCCATTAGCAGTATGATTATGTATTTTAATCTATTATATTATAGTTTTTCAAAACTCACAAAGATCAGTTATGTTAGTTGAGTTTGAATTCAGTTCCAGACTAGTTTAATTCATGTTCAGCTCAGTTTTCCTTGTTGTTACACATGATAGTTATGGTTAGCTTTGTATGTCATGCTTTGGTGTTCATGCTCAACTTTTATTACACATGTTTAGATGATAGTATGTCATGACTAGCTTTGATTTCTATGTATGATAACATGCCATGTTTCAGTCTAATCAGTGCACTTTCAAACAGCATGTTTTAAAAGCATATTGCATCGAATGCATGTTTTAGTGAGGTAGATGGTTTCTTACTAAGCGAAAGCTTATAGATACTTTCTTTTCCTTATACTGCAGATAAAGGTAAAGGAAAGATGGACTAGCAGAGGCTGGAGGGCAATGCTACGAAGATGTGTGTGGGCAGGAACTTGGAAAGAAGATCTTAGGGAACTCTAGCAAGCTTTGTTTAAACATTAGTACTTTTTAGTGTTTTAGCAATTTGCACTTTAGTATGTTGATCGCTATGAATTAGTTAACCATGCACTCTATTATGCTTAGAACAGTGTTCTTTATGATGTTAGAATGTTAGTTGTGGTTGTTAGAGTGTTTCCTAGCCATCTTAGAACATGTAATGTGATTGAGGCACGAAATAGTGTCGAAATCGTGGGTTCTCGTTCGAAATCGAACCCGATCGATCTACGATCGATCGGTTAGCATCGGATCGCCACCGATCGATCCAACAGAGTTAGCGTCATATGGATCGGCCACCGACCGATCCATATGACGCTAACTCCGATCGATGAGCCACCGAGTGTGGAGTACAGAAGCTCACCGATCGGTCACCGATCGATCGCTGAGCGGATCGGTCTACCGACCGATCAGTGTACTCCTGGATCGGTCGGTAGACCGATCTAGCCGCATACAGAAGCGAGATAGCTTGTGGATCGGTCAGCCGACCGATCCAGAGTTTTCTCCGTGCCAGTATCAAGTTGGATCGATCACTGGATCGATCCGACAGCCCAATCGATTCATGGATCGATTGAAATGCCTGATTACAGCTAGCAGGATATTCGAGAGGCATAGATTATCTTCCCTAGCATGTGTACAACTCCTAGGTACACCTAGAATATTAAGTTCAGATTTTACAGTAATCAGTTTAGTAAAATTTTAATCAATCCAGATTTTCGCAATAGTAATTTAGCACAGCATAATGTAGCGATCGGCCTCACAGCCTAGTCAGTAGAAGGCGGGTCGTTACATAGTGAGTGAAGCTAGGTGAAAGACCTGGTGAGTGAAGTCAGGCAGAAGAGAAGTCCTAGTGAGTGAAGCTAGGCAGAATGGAAGTCCTGGTGAGTGAAGCCAGGCACGGGGTAAAATCCAGATGGGTCAAGGTTGACCAGACATCAGGTGAAAGTCCAAGTAGGTCAAGAGAGTGACCGGATACTTGGCATGATGAAGGAAAGTCCAAGTAGGTCAAAGGAATTGACCGGATACTTGGCAAGAGGAGAAAAGTCCAAGTGGGTCAAAGGGATTGACCGGACACTTGGTGAGGGAGTCCTAGCAGGTCAAGGAAGTGACTAGATGCTAGGCATGACGTACCAATAGGTTAAGGTTGACCGAATGTTGGTTTGGGAGGCTTGGGATTTGGTTTTGGGTAAAAACCAAGAGCTGGATCAATAAGTGGATCAATCAATGGATCGATCCAGGAAGTTCCCAGCGCACAGAAAGCCTCTGGATCGATCAGTGGATCGATCCAGAGGTCCCAATCGATCAGTGGATCGATTGGGACGCTGCTGCTTCGCGCGATAAGCACTGGATCGATCCGTGGATCGATCCAGGTGTTTTTTCCAGAGTACAGAGGCGCTCTGAATCTATCCGTGGATCGATCCAAAGCCTCCCCGATCGATTGGGAGCATTCCAATCGATCGGGATTCGACCGTTAGCGTCGATTTAAGTCGCAGGCGTTCATTTTCTTCGGCATTGCTTACACGACATACCTCAGATCTTCACCAGCGACTCCACAGAGCTCTCCACGCCAGTTCTTGAAGTTCTTGGAGGTTCTTCCAAGTCAAGAGGTGGATCTATTGCAAGAGGAAGAAAGCTAGGGTTACGGTTTTCTTGTACTCATTGTAAGCTTTGTACTTGTATTTTGTATCCTTTCCCCTTCTTCTTGTAGTGTGAACTTGTAGGGCTTTTCCGCCTTCGGTAGTTACCGAAAAGGAGGGTTTTATTAGTGGAGGGTGCGTGAGTAGGTGTGGATCCTTGGACTAGTCACCTCTTGTGAGGTGGATACCAAGTAAACCAACCTTGTTAGCGTTGTGTGGTTTGTTTCTTGTATTTCCGCTGCGCATCTTTGAAGAAACAAGCAACGACAAGCACCTAGCACGCGACGAGCTATTCACCCCCCTCTAGCTACTTTTCGGTCCCAACAGAGTACGCAGACGGACGAGAAGGAGGCCCATGGTGTTTTCGAGGGACAAGAAGCCAGAGTGGAAGGTTGCTCGAGAAGCCCGAAAGTTGGGTTCGAGTGAGCCCTATTTCAGATAGCCGAAATCACCCAAGCGAGCGGAAAAACCCGGATCGAAGCAAGTGAAGCCCAAGATGGAGGCCCAGAGAGAAAGTTAAAAAAATGTTGACTTTCCCCCTTTGGAGCGCCTGGAATGATTTCGGGCAACTGGAGTAGTCCGGGGCGGCCGAAACGATTCTGAGCGCCCGGAGCAGTTTGGGCGCCCGGAACCCTTCCGGACGCCTGAAACCCAAGTTTTAGCCATTTCGGTGTGATCTTTGACCGTTGCGTCGGGGATAAGTTTTGATCCCAGTCCAGGTGCTTGGAACCCTTTCAGGTGCCCCGACTAAGGCTATAAATATAACCTTGGTCTCAGAAGCTAAAAACAATAAGCATCTTGAGAAACAACACTTGTACGCTTCTAGTTTCGTTTAGCTTCATCTTTTTGTGCGATCATTGCAGTAAAAAGGCTTCTCTGCCTGAAGGAGATATTAGTGCGCTTACTTCCTTGGATTAACAACCTCCCCGGTTGTAACCAAGTAAAAGCTTCTGTGCCTCTGTCTTTTTTATTTCTTTATCATTTCTTATGCAAGTGTTCTTTAATTAATTTAGTTGTTCAAGAAAGGTATTTTTATTTTTATTTGTACAGGGGCTATTCATCCCCCTCTAGCTGACCGCCAATGGTCCTAACAAGTGGTATCAGAGCCAGGACACTTCAGGAGGACTAACCGCCGATCGAAGCACCGAATCGATGGCCGGACTGAGCATATACCCACCGAAGTTCGAGGGGGAGTTCACGAGCTAGAAAAAGAGAATGCAGGTATTCTTTAAAACCGATTTTGAATTACTTTTAATAATGAAGTTCGGTTTTGTAGCACCTAAAGGTAAGGAAGAATGCTAGTGGATGAAGAAGGAGCAGGCTGATTACGTGACAAACGACAAAGCAGAGTTTCATCTGCTGAGCATCCTATAGCCACAAGAAGTCAGCCGAATCGGCACCTACAACTCAGCAAAGGAGCTTTGAGAAAAGTTCCTTGAGCTACATGAAAAGATGCCCGAAACTAAACTCGCAAGACGGGACTTCACAACCAGCTCATCAACCTTTGATTTAAAGAAGATGAAACCATTGCACACCTTCACTCGAGGATTAAGGAGCTCATCATCGGACTTTCGAATCTCGGAGAAAAGGTAAGCAACCAAGATTCACTAAGGTACACTCTTAATGCTTTCCCTAGAAATACAAAATGAGCATCATTAGTAGATGCCTACTATATCTCTAAGGACTTAGAATTTGTTACCTTAGAAGAGTTATTTTCAACGTTTGAAGTCCATGAATCGAGATGTGCAGATTTAAAGAAGGAGCCAAAGCACAATATTGCCCTCAAGGTGAAGATGGATGAACAAGAGTCAGAATCTTCTTTCGATGACGAGGAAACGCCGATGATGGTAAATTAATTTAAAAAATTATTTAAATCTAGAAAAACTAACCATCTGTAGGGTAGAAAGAGAAGAACAATCAGATGCCACCACTGCAATGAAGAAGGGCACGTTAAAGATAACTGCTCTAAATTGAAGAACAAGGACAAAGGCAAGAACAAGAAGCCCGTCCAAATGAACAAACACAAAAACCTGAAGGCGACGTGGGACGAAACGTCGTCCGAATCGAAGATTGAGGCTTTCTCTGAACTCACGTTAATGGCAAGCTATCAGACAACGAAAATGAAGCAAGCTCGTTCGAAATGAGCATCGAGAGCATCGATGAAGAGGGAGCGATATCGGAAGAAAGTAGCACTTCAGGGGGAGCTACGGATAACGGGATCGATAAGGTAAGTTAGGTACGATCTCTTCCTCCTGATAAGTCTTTTAAGTTTATAAAATATTTATCAAAGAATTGTTGCAAGCTAAAAAAAAGAAATTAAAGAGTTAAAATTAATTCTGGCAAAATCTTGTCTATTAGAAGAATTTGATAAAATAAAATTGGAAAATGACAATTTACAAAATGAAATAAAGAACTTAAAAAATCATGCACGCTTGAATGTTAGAACTCAAAATCATAATAGACTAAGCTGACATCTTAGATTTCATAAGGGACAAATTAGAAAAATTTCAAAGAAATATGTTCCTAAAAAAATTCTTAATTAATCCAGTTAGTTGGAACCTATATTGGGTTTCAAAGTCTCGTCTAACTTGAATTTTAATTAGACTTAGGGTTTTCAGTGAGAAAATTAAATGTTTGAATTTCCTTAAGAGACTTTGTCTAGAAAGTAGTTGTTGCTCCAATAACCAAGAAGACATAGTGCCTTGCCACAGTTTGGAAGCCGATTAATGAAATAAAATATTTAATTGGCTAACTGATAAAATATTTAATTATAATTAAATAATACTTTAAATAGTTACTTAATTTTTTTAATCTTTTTAACTTAGGAATTTTTTTCTCTCTACAAAATTAGTTTTTGCAAATTTGTTTAACTTAGGAAATTATTGATATCAATTTTTTTAAAAAAAATTCTAAAATTATTTTAAGTGCTATCAAAATAATTTTTAAAAGTTTCAAAGTTTTTTAAAAACTTGATAAGTTCTTCAAAATGTTGACAATCAGTTTTTTTTAAACTAAAAACTTTTCTATTTTTTTTGAAAAAGTTACCTTTAGATTTTTTCAATACCCCATTTTTTATGTGATTAAAGGGGGAGAAGGGATAAGTCTAGGGGGAGGTAGTTTAACCTTTTTAATTTTTTGTACTTTAATTATAAATTTATTGCTTTTACTTTATGTTAGTTTACCTTAACTTAACTTGGATTGCTCACATCAAAAAGGGGAAGATTGTTGGTACCTCAAGGTTGTTTTAATGCGATCAAACAAGTTAAGTTAGGTCCTGTTGTGTCTAACCTTGTGTCTAAATGTGCAGGAACTTATGAGCACAAGGAGTCGAGCAAAAGACGTAGTTAGCGAGAAGGATGACACAGGAGAGAGCCGATGGACTCGGTGCGTCTGAGAGATGAGGTGTTGCGGAAGAGTACGCGAGCGGATGAGAAGGAGGCGTGCGACGTTTCCGAGGGACGAGAAGTCGGAGCGGAAGGTAGCTTGAGAAGGCCGGAAGTTGGGTTCGGGTGAGCCCTATTTTGGATGGCCGAAATCACCCAAGCGAGAGGAAAAACTTGGATCGAAACAAGCAGAGCCAAAGCTTGAGGCCCGGAGAGAAAGTCAACAAAATGTTGACTTTCCCCCTTTGGGGCGCCTGGAATGATTCCGGGCGCCCAGACCAATCCAGGGCACCCGAAACGATTTCGGGCGCCCGAAGCAGTTCATGCACCCGGAACCTTCCAGGCGCCTGGAACCCAAGTTTTAGCCATTTTGACGTGGTCTTTGACTATTACGTCGGGAATAATTTTTTATCCCACTTCAGGTACCTAGAACCCTTCCAGGAGCCCTGACCAAAGCTATAAATACAACCTTGATCTTAGAAGCTAAAAACAACAAGCATCTTGAGAAACAACACTTGTACCCTTCTAGTTTTCATTTAACTTCATCTTTTTGTACAATCATTGCTGTAAAGAGGCTTCTCCGCCTGAAAGAAATATTGGTGTGCTCTACTTTCTTGGATTAACAACCTCCCCGGTTGTAACGAAGTAAAAACTTCTGTGCCTCTATCTTTTTGATTTCTTTATCATTTCTTATGCAAGTGTTCCTTAATTAAGTTAGTTGTTCGAGAAAGGTATTTTTATTTTTATTTGTGTAGGGGCTATTCATCCCCCTCTAGCTGACCGCCAAGGTTCCTAACATGTTGAATATCTCTCAACCTCTGAGACCTCTTGTTCTTGATCTAAAGAGTTTCCTTCTTTAGATTTTGCTTCACTTTACCCTGAGGTTGGATCTTCATGAAGTTGTGCCAATTTGCTCTATAGCTCCTTGACATCTTAATACTCTCCAATCTTGCATAAAATGGTGTTCGGCAATAAATTAACAAATAATTTGGTTACTTTCTCGTTGACCTCTCATCTCTTGAATTGTTCCTCATTCCATTTCTTCTTCTTGAGGATATTTCCCTTTGAATCTCTTGGAGCTTCAAAACCCTCCATTAGAGCAAATCATTGTTATATCTCCATTATGAAAATATTTTCGGCCTTTGATTTCCAAAGATCAAAGCTTCCAATTCCAAATGGTGGAGGTGCTCGGATTGTTGGGATCTTAGATGGCTAGAGGGGGGGTGAATAGGCTCTTAAAAAAACTTAGACAGAGATTTCTACACAAAAACTAGTTAGCACAGCGGAAGTGGAAAACTAAAACGAAGGAAGAAAAACACATACACAGCAGACACAAAGATATACGAGGTTCGGGGATAACTTGCCCCTACTCCTCGGCGTGTTCGTAAGGTGGACGACTCCTTGATCTTCGGTAGATCGCACCCCGGATAACTTTCGGCTAAAGATGTCTCCTTCTCGGTGGAGCAACCTCTCAACAGAGTCTCAAGAAAGATCTAAATTAAAGCACGAGACTTACAGAAACTCGGTGGCAAAGGAGAATAGAAGTGCTTACAACCACGCGAGTATCAGTAGCAGAAAATAGAGATCGCAGTTCACCCGAGAGCTCAAGAACTTCGCACAACAGGACAGATTTTTTTTTCAAGCTTTCTTCGTTGTATTGTTCTTGTTCCCCTCTCGCTGTTTTTACTGCTTCTCAAATCTGATCTCTGCTGTCACAGATCTGGTCAAAACTGTGCAAATCAGCGTTGCAGCCAATCCCTTTTCCTCCTTACCTGGTTCTCTGAACTCACACCAATGATATCACAGTCATCACTGGCGTCTTCTGAGCTCGAACCAATCCCCAGGAGTCAAGCAGATCGCAACCAACACGTTGATGCCTCAAATGCATCTGTTGCAGCAAATCACAGTGTAAAGAGCACTTGTCTTCTTCTCTTAATGAAGCTCAATTTGAATTCAACCATGAGAATGTGACCTGCAACCTGCAAGCTCAAAAGACTCACAGCAGATGGTTAAAAACAGATGGTGAAGACAAATACGGCAATCAGAAAAAGTACATGCAAAATAATATCGTGGATCGGTCGCACCGATCCACGCTCGATCATCGCCGATCGGTGCGGACCGATCAGACTAATCTGATCGGTCCCGGACCGATCGATGGCGCCGCTTCCAACACGCAGTATCGGTCTGCGGACCGATCAGGCGTTAATCTGATCGGTCCCGAGACCGATCGATAGCGTTCTTCCCAAACGCCTTACCCTCTGATCGGTCCGCATCGATCAAGAAACATGGCTCGATCGATTTCGATCGGTCCGCATCGATCAAGAAACGCTCGAGCCATCGATCAATTCCCGATCGGTCGGCAAACCGATCAGTGTCAGAGCCATCGGATCGACCGATCCACTTCGACTTAGCTGCCGAGCCCTCTCGACCTAGTCCGGAAAAATGAGCTCCCTAACCCTTTCCGACTTTATCTGGTCCTAGAGAACGAGCTACCGAACCCTCTCTGACTCCGCATGCCAAGTTTCCTTCTTGGACTTTTCAACACCAGATGTCCGATCACCCTTGATCCATCTAGATTTTCCCTTGCCCGGCTTCACTCACTAGGACTTGCACCTAGCTTCACTCACTAGGGTTTTCACATGGCTTCACTCACCAGGACTTGCACCTAGCTTCACTCACTAGGGTTTTCACCTGGCTTCACTCACCAGGACTTTCCAACTGCTTCAATCAGGTCAACCTAGTCAACCTGGATTAGTAATTAATCTGAGTTAATTATCTGATACAAACTTAAATCAGTGTCAACAGCAAAACAACATCCAGGTCAGACTGTATCAACAATCTCCCCCTTTTTTTTGTTTGACAACACGATTTAAGTTTAGATAAGAAATGCTCATATACCCATAATTTTAGGGAAATCAGGATCCTCCCCCTAAGACGGATACACCACCAAGTCAAGGACGGGAATCAAGATCCTTCCCGTTATCCTCTCCCCTAAAATCAAGCTCAAGCTTTCATACATTTCTAAACTTAGGTATCCTCTCCCCCTTTGTCAAACACCAAAAAGGTGCAAATGAGGTGACAAAAATTCAAAAGGCTCCCCCTTAACCCATACTGCCTTCTCTTAACTGACCTAGAATTCCCTCTAAGGTCACAATATGACAATAAGAAAGACATAAGATACAATCAAATCATGGCATAGGAACAGCATATTAAAAACCGATAGAAAATAAAGCATAATAAAGAGCAAGCAAATATAAAACTGAGTAGCATAAATACATGAGTAGCATCATAAGTGCAAACATCCAGGTCCGACATAAAAACTAACAAATAACATCCAAAATACAGACAGTCAACAAACAAACTGTATCAATCAATATCCTCACACTGAGGAACATCACCACCATCGGCAGGAGGGGTGAAATCCTGAGGCGGCACGCTGGAGGATGGATAGCCTGGGTAAGACTGCGGAGGCGGGTAGCGTGCCATCCATCCGAGTAGCAACTGCTGTGTCACCACCTGATGACTGCGCATATCATCGAAGCGCTGGTCAATCTGCCCGCGCAGGTCATCGTAGCGCTGGTCTATCCGAATGTGAAGTCCATCGAACTCAGCAGCCACCATCTCCTCGTGTCGATCAAAACGACTCTCCAGCTCGGCGATCTGCCAGCGCAGATCAGGATCGGCCTCTCCGTCGTCAGCAGCAGGAGGAGCAGCAACAGGAGCAACCTGTCGTCGAGGTAACTCACCTAGTGCCCTCCCATCCTTCCACCTAACTGTCCCATCCTGTCCTAAGATTCCAGACTTGGAAAACACACGTTTCCCAAGTCGACAATCCTGCCTAACCATCTTTACTATCCTCCCCTTAGAGACATCAATACCCAGGGTCTCAAGCCAGTCAGTAATTATATGCCCAAAAGGCATATAGATGGTGTAACCGCTTGGCTCGCTATGGGATATGATAGAAGTATAGACACTCGACATGACATCAAAGTCAAGACGCCTACGCAACCCGTAAAGCATCAGACAATGATACGGTCGAATCTCTGCCAATGGTTTAGAGGTGATAGGTAGAAGACAGTTTGTGACAATTTTGAAAAGAATGTAATCAGGAGCAGAAAGGCCAAGGGCTGCAAATGTAGGAAAGTCGACATCTAACTCATCTAATCCATCCGGTCTCGGATGTCCAAAGAAGTACTCATAAATCGAGTCAGATGAGACATCAAGAGGATGAGGCACGGGTTCAAGCAAAGAAGGATAGAATGAGAACACCGTCCCCGAACACAAACGACAGCCTAAATAATCAAAGAAGGCAATTAAGTTGAAATCAACGGTTTTCTTAGCCACTCTTGATCTATAACTACCATCAATAGTCTGATGAAGGTTGTTATAGAATTCAGAAACTAGGTCAAAGTTGATATCTCTCTCTAAATATACCAAGGAATCAAGTTTATAGTACGCTATGGTCTCCGTAATTGCTGGACAAAACTCATTCATGTATTTTTGATCGACTGATCTACATGGGAGCAATTTGAAGGTCCTTTCCTTAAAGGATTGTTCAAACTGTTGGTTGGGAAATCTTCCCGAACTGGATGGTTGAGGTCGGGAACTAGCAGCAGGAGCTTTGGATTTATCTTTGGACTTGGAAGTACCCTCACCTACTGGTTTCTTTCTAATGGGACACAATGGGAAAAAGAAGAGCACAGGAGCCACCCGAAACACAAAGCCACAGATATGTGAGAAATGAAGTCGAAATGCCAAAGTTCTAGAGAAATAGGAGTTACCTTGGTGCCATTGAACTCTCGGCTAGAGCTTCGGAGGGCTAGAACTGGACTAGTGTTCCGGCGTGCAAAGAGAAGAGAAAGGGTGAGCTGGTGGGAAGAGTCGGCTAGGGTTTCCCGTGAATGAGGAAAATAAGGGATCGGGAGGTTTTAAGGGTTTAGATGGGTGTACAGTGAAGAAATGATCGGACGGTTGTCCGATCAGAAGGTATCAGAAGCCTCCTGATCGGTCCCTGGACCGATCCAGGATCATCCTGATCGGTCCACGGACCGATCAGGAGACGATCAGTACTCACTGATCGGTCCCCTTGACCGATCAGCAAGATTCCTGATCGGTCGGTAGACCGATCAGAGATTGATCAGTGGCTTTTCTGCCGAATTGATCTGATCGGTCTCCGGACCGATCAGGGAACTCTCTGATCGGTCTGTAGACCGATCAGAAAGAGATCAGTAGCGAGCTCGAGCGTGCCAGGCTGACTTGATCGGTCCGTAGACCGATCAGTGTCTGATTTCTCCCGTAATTTCAGTAACTGAAAGTAGTAATTTCAGTAACTTGTGTTCGATAATTCGTGGGAGTTTCTCTAGGAAAACTCCCAAGTTCAGCACCTAGAACATGGAGGATCTACAAGCATAGCTCTTACCTAAAAGTTATGGTCTGAACAGGTTTATAGCCCTAAAGTTTCAGATTCTCATCAAACAAAACCTCACACTAACTCCAAACATATGGAGTTCTGTCTTCTTGATCCTTAAGAGTTCAAAACATATTTTTGCTAAACTCGTCTCTATGATCAGGTTCAAGTTTGTCAAAATATAGACAACTTGTCCTAATTTGCAATCAAGGCAAGAAAGCTGAAATTCTTGATTCTTGTTATGTTTAGTTTCAAGTTTGTCAAAATATATCCAAGTTATTATTATTTCCTTTAATAACCTATCATTTTATCAATCAAAAGTCATGACATGAACCAAACAACAATACCAATCAACACATCAACCATCAACCATGATTAGAAAATTTCTAGGCAAAAGTCCAACCAAGATTCCTTGGTTGGAATATATGAGTAAGATCTAGGAACCAATTACACATGAATTATGTAATGGTGTTCCCCATACTCAATTAATGTCTCTTCAACCTAATTATTCAAGAGATGCATGATACATTTTGAATAATTTGGTTGTTCCTAGCATCTCACCCCATTTCTAGCAAACAAAAATATTTTGTTAAACCTTATAGTTTGTGTGAGATGTTCCCAAGTTGCCCAAAATCATTCCCAATTTCTTTTGTCATTTTAATTTGTCCTTATTGATCATGATGAAGTCCTAAGGACCTAATGAGCCAAACACATCCCCAACTCCCTCCTTAAATGACTAAATTCATTTTCCGGAAGGGGTTTGGTGAAAATGTCGGCTAGGTTTGACTTTGACTCCACATATGTGAGCACAATGTCACCCCTAGCTACGTGATCTCTAATGAAGTGATGACGCACTTCAATGTGCTTGGTCCTTGAATGATGGACTGGATTTTTAGTTAGGTTGATCGTGCTAATGTTGTCACATAGCACTTGTACACCCTTATAAGAAAGTCCATAATCCTCTAGGGTGTGTATCATCCACAACAACTGTGATACACTCTCTCCCATGGCAATATATTCAGCCTCGGTCGTGGAGAGAGCAACACAATGTTGCTTCCGACTTGACCAACTAACTAATGATGAACCTAAGAATTGGCAACCCCCACTAGTGCTTTTCCGATCCAATTTGCACCCAGCATAATCGGAATCGGTATAGTCTATCAAGTCAAAAGACTCTGTACGAGGGTACCATAGACCTACTCGAATTGTGCCCTTAAGGTATCTCAATATTCTCTTAACTGCAATTAAATGAGATTCCTTGGCACAGACTTGATACCTAGCGCACATGCCCACAGCAAAGAGTATGTCCGGTCGACTAGCTGTGAGATATAGAAGACTACCAATCATGCTTCTATATTGCGTTAGATCAATTGGTTTCCCACTCTCATCATTGTCAAGGCGAGTGTTTGTCGCCATTGGAGTGGACACTGGACACTTCCTTAGAGTCACTCATATTGAATTTTCTAAGCATCTCTTGAGTGTATTTCGTCTGATGGACATAAATGCCATCTCGAGTTTGTTTGATTTCAAGTCCAAGGAAGAATGTCAATTCTCCTACTAGACTCATCTCAAACTCACTTTCCATGTGAGAAATAAATTCATTCAAATAGCCCTTGTTATTTGAGCCACAAATTATGTCATCGACATATACTTGGGCTACAAAAATATTTTCACCATCTCTACGCAGAAATAGTGTTGGGTCTATTTGGCCTCTCACAAAACCCTTTTCTAGTAAATATGTTGACAACCTTTCGTACCAAGCTCGTGGTGCTTGTTTAAGCCCATAAAGTGCTTTCTTGAGCTTGTACACGTGGTTTGGAGCTTCGGTATTCACAAACCCCGGTGGTTGTTCAACATAGACTTCTTCTTTAATAAAACCATTTAAGAAGGCAGATTTAACATCCATTTGATAGAGTTTGAAACCTCTATGTGCAGCAAAAGCTAGCATCAAACGAATGGACTCTAATCGTGCCACGGGAGCATAAGTCTCATCATAATCGAGACCTTCGACTTGACTATAGCCCTTGGCTACAAGTCTTGCCTTGTTTCTTACAACTTCTCCCTTTTGATTTAACTTATTTTTGAAGACCCATTTAGTTCCAATAATGGTGGTCTTTTTCGGTCTAGGAACCAAGTCCCACACTTGGCTCCTTTCAAATTGACCTAATTCGTCTTGCATAGCTATGATCCAATCAGGATCGCGCAATGCCTCATCAACTAATTTTGGTTCAATCTCTGAAATCAATGCGACTTCATTAGACTCATTTCTGAAGAATGATCTAGTCCTAACCCCTTGTTGGATGTCTCCCACAATTTGGTCTTGGGGATGACTAGTGGCTATCCTAGATTGTCTTGGTGTTGGTGGTGCCTCATGAATGGTCTCACTCGGCACAGGCGAGGACTCAATATCATGCAAAGGATCAAATTGAGTTCTTTGTTGCCTTTTCTCATCAACATCAGAGTCAACTTCGACTCGTTCTTCATTTTGATCATTCAAACTTAGATTTCTAAGTTCAAATTGAATTTCTCCTACATCCCTTGGTTGATCATTTAAGTTAGGGATTTCTTCAAAGGCTAAATCAAAGGACTCTTCAATCAATTTGGTCCTATTGTTGTAGACTCGATAGGCTTTGCTGGTAAGAGAATACCCGACCAGTATCCCTTGATCAGCCTTAGCCGTGAACTTCCCAAGATGGTCCTTGGTGTTCAAAATAAACACCTTACAACCAAACACCCTAAGATGTTTAATTGTAGGTGGTTTCCCAAACCAAAGTTCATGGGGAGTCTTTCCTAAAAACCTATGTATTAAAACTCGATTTTGCACATAGCAAGCTGTATTCACAGCTTCAGCCCATAAGTAGCTCGGTAGTGAGTACTCATTGAGCATGCTTCGTGCAGCCTCTTGTAAGACTCGGTTCTTTCTCTCCACAACCCCATTTTGCTGTGGGGTCCTTGGAGTAGAGAACTCATGCCTATATCCCTTTCTTGACAAAACTATAAAAACCTATGATTTTGAAATTCCCCACCATGATCACTTCTAATGGTTTTAATTGTTGTCGATTTTTCATTTTCAGTTCTTCTACAAAAGGAAATAAAAATATCTATAGTTTGGTCCTTATGTTTCAAAAAGAAAGTCCATGTGTATCTAGTAAAATCATCAACGATTACCAAGCAATATCTACTTCCATTCAATGATATTACACTACTGCAATCAAATAGGTCCATGTGCAATAAATCTAAAGCAGTAGATGTACTTACAATGCTTTTACCTTTATGAACACCTTTTGTTTGCTTACCCTTTTGACATGCATCACATAGTTTGGTCTTGTGGTACTTGATGCTGGGTAAGTCTCGCACTAATCCTTGGTTGGCCAACTTCCGGATGTTCTTCATGTTTACATGTGCCAACCTTCTATGCCATAGCCAAGACTCTTCTTCTTTTGACATGAAACACTTAATCAAAACATTAGTAGCACTTTTAAACGATACTTGATAAATATTATCAACCCTTGTGCCTACTAGTACCGTGTCAAGTGTGTCAATGTGTTTAACCAAATATTGACTTGAATGAAATTCAATTGTGTAACCCGTATCACACAATTGACTGACACTTAGGAGATTAAAAGTCATCCCCTTGACTAGAAGGACATTCTTGATATGGAGACATTCGGATATATGAATGTCTCCAACTCCTACAACCTTAAGACTACCATTGTTACCAAATGACACATTACCTCTATTTTTGTTTTGAATGGTAGAAAATAGTGACTTGTCCCTGGTCTTGGAGCATCCACTATCAACAAACCAAGTTGATAGACGCTCCCCCCTTTACCAATGCCTACAAGACACGAAAGATAGATGTTTTAGGTACCCAAATCTTGGGACCTAATGCATCTACAATGAAAGACTTAGGCACCCATGCCTTTGTTACCTTCTTCCTAGTCTCATGAACCCTAGAACCATGCGATCTATGAAATTGGGTTCTTGACACTAAAGAAATAAAACTAGACTCCTTAGGTTGGTATCCTAATCCAGCCTTGTTGTAGACCGCCCTTTGGGCATTTAGAATCATGTCTAATGTCTTGGAGCTAGTTGAGAATTTCTCAAGCATTTTCTTGAGTTTCTCAACCTCACCCTTCAAGGCTTTGTTTTCATCTTCAAGGAGCTCTAGATGTAGGTCATCAACCTCATCTTCCCTAAGAGCTCTCAAGTTCTCTACTTCTTCTTTTAATGATTTATTTTCTGTTTTTGATTTTTTAAGCAAGGTAGACAAATGTGTAATAGTCTTATAGCATTTTTCTAAGTGAGAAGAGGTTACCTCTTCATCATCCGAAGATGATGAAGCCGCGGCTGATGTGCTTGAGTCATCACTCTCGGATTCGGACTCCTCCCTTGCCATGAGTGTCAATTGCCGAGTACTCTTCTCCTTCTTCTCTTCCTCCTCCGATGAGCTTGAGGAGGATTCATCCCAAGTGGCCTTGAGAGCTTTCTTCTTCTTGACTCTTTCCTCCTTCTTTTTGGCCCGTTCCTCCTTCTTGAGTTTTGGACACTCACTCCGGTAGTGGCCTTTCTTGCTACACTCATAACATGTAACATTAGTCTTATCGATATTTTGATCATTAGATTTACCTTTTCCTTTATATCTCCTGCTTCTTCTCATGATCCTCCTCACAAAATTTGCCATCTCGCTTGATGATGATCCACCTTCATCATCGGACTCGGAGGAGGATGAAGATGAAGGAATCTCTTTCTCCTTCTTCTTTTCTCTCCTTCTTCTCCCATCCTTGCTCTTTTCTCCTGCAACCAAAGCTATACCTTTCTCCTTTTGACCTTTGTTAGCAAGTTCATGAAGTTTCATTTCACAAAAGAATTCGTCTAATTTAACAATGGAAAGATCCTTGGAAACCTTGTAGGCATCTACCATAGATGACCACAAGGCATTCCTTGGAAAGGATTTAAGAGCGTACCTTACTAGGTCGTGATTCTCCACGCGTTCATCCACGGAATGTAAACCATTGATGATTTCCTTGAACCTCCCATGTAGTTCACTTACCGTTTCATTTTCCTTCATGGTGAGATTTTGTAGTTGATTCAAGAATAGGTCCCTCTTGGCTATCCGAGAATCTCGAGTTCCTTCTTGGAGCTCGATAAGCTTGTTCCATAAATCTTTTGCACTCGAGAATGGACCTACCTTGACGAGTTGGTCCTTGGCAATCCCACATTGTAAGGTGACAACCGCCTTGGCATCGGCTTGCCCTTTACGAGTTTGTTCAGTAGACCACCTTGATGAATCGAGTTCCTTACCTTCTTCGTCCTTCGGTGGTGTGAAGCCTTCCTTGACCGAGAACCACATGGAGATATCAGTCTTGAGGTAATACTCCATGCGGCTCTTCCAATACTGGAAATCTGCTCCATCGAAGAAGGGTGGTCTGTTGGTGCTGAATCCTTCCTTCATGGCCATCTTGTTGCTCCTTGGAATGTTAGTCCAGATGAAGAGCACCAGGCTCTGATACCACTTGTTGGGATCTTAGATGGCTAGAGGGGGGGTGAATAGCCTCTTAAAAAACTTAGACAGAGAGTTCTACACAAAAACTAGTTAGCACAGCGGAAGTGGAAAACTAAAACGAAGGAAGAAAAACACACACACAGCAGACACAAAGATATACGAGGTTCGGGGATAACTTGCCCCTACTCCTCGGCGTGTCCGTAAGGTGGACGACTCCTTGATCTTCGGTAGATCGCACCCCGGATAACTTCCGGCTAAAGATGTCTCCTTCTCGGTGGAGCAACCTCTCAACAGAGTCTCAAGAAAGATCTAAATTAAAGCACGAGACTTACAGAAACTCGGTGGCAAAGGAGAATAGAAATGCTTACAACCACGCGAGTATCAGTGGAAACAGATCGCAGTTCACCCGAGAGCTCAAGAACTTCGTACAACAGCACAGATTTTTTTCAAGCTTTCTTCGTTGTATTGTTCTTGTTCCCTCTCACTGCTTTTACCGCTTCTCAACCGATCTCTCACAGATCCGTCAAATCAGGCAAATCAGCAGCCCAATCCCTCTTCCTCCTTACGGTTCTCTGAACTCACACCAATGATATCACAGTCATCATGGCGTCTTGAGCTCGAACCAATCCCAGAGTCAAGCGGATCGCGGCCAATCGCATCAGAAACCCGGTGAACGTTGATGCCTCAAATGCATCTGTTGCAGCAAATCACAGTGTAAAGAGCACTTGTCTTCTTCTCTTAATGAAGCTCAATTTGAATTCAACCATGAGAATGTGACCTGCAACCTGCAAGCTCAAAAGACTCACAGCAGATGGTTAAAAACAGATGGTGAAGACAAATACGGCAATCAGAAAAAGTACATGCAAAATAAACAATACCGTGGATCGGTCCGCAGACCGATCCACGCTTTCTGGATCATCGCTGATCGGTCTGCGGACCGATCAGGCACTAATCTGATCGGTCCCCAGACCGATCAGATGGCGCTGTTTCCAAATACGCGCAGCTTCTGATCGGTCTGCGGACCGATCAGGCATTAATCTGATCGGTCCCGAGACCGATCAGATAGCGTTCTTCCCAAACGCTTACAGCCTCCTGATCGGTCTCCAGACCGATCAGTAAAAACACAGTGGGCTACTGATCGATTTCTGATCGGTCTGCAGACCGATCAGTAAACGTTCAGTAGCCACTGATCAATTCCTAATCGGTCGGCAGACCGATCAGGTGTCAAGGTTTCACTGGATCGGTCTGCCGACCGATCCAGCTTCTCGACTCAGTCCGGGTCGAGCCCTCTCTGACCTAGTCCGGAAAAATGAGCTCCCTAGCCCTTTCTGACTTTATCTGGTCCTAGAGAACGAGCTACCGAACCCTCTCTGACTCCGCATGCCAAGTTTCCTTCTTGGACTTTTCAACACCAGATGTCCGATCACCCTTGATCCATCTGGATTTTCCTTTGCCCGGCTTCACTCACCAGGACTTGCACCTAGCTTAACTCACTAGGGTTTTCACCTGGCTTCACTCACCAGGACTTGCACCTAGCTTCACTCACTAGGGTTTTCACCTGGCTTCACTCACCAGGACTTTCCAACTGCTTCAATCAGGTCAACCTAGTCAACCTGGATTAGTAATTAATCTGAGTTAATTATCTGATACAAACTTAAATCAGTGTCAACAGCAAAACAACATCCAGGTCAGACTGTATCAACACGGATATCTTATCTGAATCCATTTTGACACTCCATTTTTGAACTTAAGCTCTTGAATGATAATTTTGACTTGTTGAAATTAGGTCTTCAAGCTTCAAACTTCTTCTTCCTCTAGCTCATTGCTCTCTTCGCGATTAGTCTAATGAAGAGCGACCTTGTTCTAATACCATTTGTTAGGGCACTTTGGAAGATGGGGGTTATTAGCTCCAATAGCTTTGTCTTGTTAATGATTTACAGCGGAAAACTCAAAGCAATCGTTAACATGAGAATTTACTCGATATCTTCCTCCTTAAGGTGACTAATCTAAGGATCCACATAGTGCACCCACTCCACTATGAAAAACACTGCTTGAAAATAATCCGGAGGTGTAGGAATCTCGTACAAGTTCACATACAAGAATACGATAAAAACAAGATGTAAATACATAATATAATTGAGAGCATTACTTTCTTGATCTCTTGTTGCTTGAAATGCCTCTTGTATACTAAAAAAAACAACATCACTTCTCTCGGAGTCTTCCAAGAACCGGTGGTGAAGAGTGGAGAAGAAGATATGTTGATTTGGATCTTCGAACACCATTGTATCTCACGGATTAGGATTCCCAATTGATTGACCTTACCTCAATCGATTGTCACGTCATATCCGAGCAAATCTAGCCGTCCAAACCTCGCAATGATTCTTTTCTTCTTCTCTCAATCGATTAATTGGCTTTAATCGATCACCTGATCAATTACGAAGCCCACTGTACATTCACGAATATCTCCTCTTAATCGATCAGTTGATAAATCAAGAACTCACTGTTTGTCATGAACTTCTTCTCCCAATCGATTAGGATTGGCCTGATCAATTGCCCAATCGATCTGAGCCTTTCTGTTTCACGGAGAAAAGCTTCTAATTAATTGGCGCAGCTCTTGATCGATTATCCAATCAATCTAGGACCTGACTCTTTCATGAAAATCTATTTCCAATCGATCACCTAATCAATTGACTTTGGTTCAATCGATTATCAATTGATTGCCCAACCCTAACTTGCTTAACCCAAGTCTAGGTTTCTCTTGCCCAACTTTCGATCAACCGTGATTTGTTGAGATTTTTCTACCAAGTATCCAGTCAACCTTTGACTTATTTGGACTTTCCATCTCGTGCCAACTTTCAGTTGGACTTCGATCACCAAGTGTTGTCATCCTTAACCCACTTGGATTTTTCTCTTGTCTAACCGTAGTTAGAACTTTCTTTTGTCAACGTGCGGTCCTCATTGACCCACTTGGACTTTGCTTTGCTAACATGTAGTCCTCCTTGACCCACTTGGATTTCCATTTGCATAACCGCAATTAGGATTTACCTTTGTCAATGTGCAGTTATATTTGACCTACTTGTACTTTCCATTGCCTAACCGCAGTTAGGACTTACCTTTGTCAACGTGTGGTCCTCTTTCATCCACTTGGACTTTCCATTGCCTAACCGTAGTTAGGACTTATCTTGTTTAACTTCCAGTTAGGACTTTACCTTACCTAACCTCTAGTTAGGACTTTACCATTAACTAACCCTTGAGTTAGGATTTTGCCAGTCAAATATCCGGTCTTTGAAGAACTACTTAATTTTTCTCTCACATATCATCAAGTATTCGATAAACTTGATCTACTTAATTTTTTAAAAATATATTATCTAAATATTAAATTTTAAATTCAAATATATTCCAAATTAATTAAATTGATCAACCTCGACTTATAAATAATTGCACCTAACCATCTTCCAACCATGAAAACATAAACTATTTTCACAAAGTCAGCTCTGGGAGGAAAAGGAGGACACTCATTCAGTGTTTGGAAATTGGTGATTAATTGGAAACCGTTTAAAAAAATTTTGTTGCGTCAGTAGCACACCTCTGATCTCACTGTATACAGGTCTTTCCTTTCCTGTCGAACGCCTGGTTTGTTCAGCTTCGCTGCAAAAACTGTCCTTAATTAAAGAGCTTGGACAATTTCTTGTTGTTCTTGGGAAATTAAGAAAAAAGGATATTTTTTAAAATTCATTAATAGCTTTTTAAAAATAATCTTCAAATTTTATATTAATATTAAAATACCTTTACATTTTTATTTTGCTGTTAAAATGCTCAATTCACGAATGGATAGTAAGTTAGATGATAATTTAAAAGGGTAAAACAAATATTTCAGTCCTATAAAGGAAACTCTGAGGCTGAATAATAGTACCGAGGTCT
Source organism: Zingiber officinale (assembly GCF_018446385.1). Classification (NCBI taxonomy): domain Eukaryota; kingdom Viridiplantae; phylum Streptophyta; class Magnoliopsida; order Zingiberales; family Zingiberaceae; genus Zingiber; species Zingiber officinale. The sequence continues at coordinate 22,504,673 of NC_056004.1, forward strand.
GCTCACTTAAAATCTCTTCAAATAAAGAAAGTTCTGGGTATCACTTTGTTAGATTCGTGTCAATAGATTCTTTCCAGAATTATACGCGAAGGATTTTCCACAACCACGTTAATCATATACTTAATTTAGTAACGAAAGCAACAAGATAGCCAGGAATTTTTATCAGACCAATTCCTTTCAACCGATTCTGCTTGCCTAATTTCTTCAATTCATCTTTCTTTTCCTTAATTTGACCTTCCTGCCTAATCCAATATTGTGGATTGTGAGCTGCGCCTTGTAGAGGCTGTGCTAGTGCCCATCAAAGTGGATATGACCTGCACTAATAATGGCGTAGGCATAACGCCTTCATTAATGGATTATGGACAATTCTTAGATTGTGCTTGACCATACATGGTGCGCTCGATACATTATAATTTTCTGCTTAATTCTCAAATAATATCTTGTAGGCGCAGCTATACATAATCTAGTTGTTTTACTTCAGAAAGCAAGTAGCAAGGTATGGAAGGAGGAGGTGATGGCAGTGTGGTTTTGCTACTTGCTGTTGTTCTTGCAACTCTCTGTGTCGTTTCATTTGTCATATTTTCATGTGCTGATGGTTTGCCAGAGGACAAAGATCCTGGGGTGGGTGTGGAAAATACACGAGTATACACCGGCAGTGCCCAGGGTTGCTCGGCAGCAGAGTGCGGTGCAGTTTGCGGTGCCGGGTGCGGTGCTTGAAGAAGATTCTCTAACTCTCAGATCAATAGCACGGCCTGTGAGCTATGAATTTGTTTTGTTTGTGAAGGAGATGGTCTAGTCATTCGAGAGTTTCAGATATCGATAAATTTAGAGATTTCTGAAGCTTGTTAATTTTACAAATGTTTCCTGAAACAAACAAAACTCCTAGAATTTGCCAATTCTCTATTTCTACGCCTTTGATTTTATTTTTAATTTCTCTAAGGTCGTCTTAAGTGTTACATTACTCCTTTACCTTTGTTCATATAAACTTGTTCCACAGCCATAGAACCTAGTAGACTGGACATAGTAGTTTATGGTCTTCATGTTGTGTACTGCCCGTTAGCAATTGTAGCAAAGAGATGATTACGGTCAGGCGTCTCTTATAATTCATTTCTAAGTTATGTGAAATAAAATAAATCACAAGATTAATTTATAGCCGACTGCTAAATGATTATGGAGTGAGAGGAGTTTTTCTCTAAAGATGTATCTGTCGAAAATTGATCTCTACCTATTGTAGTAAATCTGTCTAATCAACTGGGCACCCGTGGAGACACAAGTACAATTAACAATGCCATCATCTCAAGTTGAGCAATGAGGTAAAAATCTTAACAATTAAGAGCTTGCTTTTGTTTATATTCCAATTGATTTTTACCTATAATTTAGTGTGATATAGTCTTTCATTTGTACTTCTTTTTTACAACTTGTTTGAGATTAAAACATTTCACACTAATCATAAATCAATGTAATTAGCGTTATCTAATAGTTTAGATCAGTTGGCTTGCTGATCGTAGCGGTTAATTTTTGTGAATTCTTCTTCCTCATATTCTTGTTTATCATCTTCATCTTGCATGGTTTGAAAATTTTATCACTTTTGGAGCTTGGATCTTGATGTAGCCCAGATAACCTAGTCGAATAATCACGCACGCGCCCTCTTTCCCGTCCCAGTGTGGCTCAATGCATTCTAAGGGTCCCACTAACCTTTGGCTCGATCGGTTACAATGATTCCTAGAGGAGGGAGGATTCATTTCCAAGCGGGTTTTCTTTAACCTCAACCTTCCACATTTCCTAGTGAGGTATTGACCCTAGCAAGGCAACCTATGCTAAAAGTGACACCTAGCTAACGACTCTGACCATGCTAGAGGAACAACCCAACTGCTATCCCCCCTAGCACCCTACTTTGTTTCGTGCGACAAGTTTGTGAGGCGGCATTTCCCTCGTGCGTGCAGTTGCCTGCATGGCTTGTCTGTAGTTCGCGTGGCAGTATACACAAATATTCTTTTTCGTTAGCTATATAAGACACGATGGTAGATGAAAGTATAATTTTCTTCTCTCAAACAGAGACTATTCTTCTCTCCCATAATGCTCTCTCGTTCTCTCTCTTGTACACGCACGTTCTATCTCTTTCAACCCAAAGCTATCTTAACCGTTGAGGGGACTACACCGGCTCTTGCTAATGTGCTTTTGGTTCTCAGGATGTTGAAGTTCGTGTTAGCAGATTGTTAGTGTAATCGTCCTCAGATCAAGGTTGATTAATTTGATTAAGCTCGAGTAGATTCGAGTTTGAGTTTTGATATTTGGACGATATGTGGAACAATATGTGAAAAGTCATGAAGGACCAGATACTTAACTGGGAAAGTCATACCTGCGGTGAGACAAGGTTACCGGACACTTGGTAGGCAAGCCCCAACAGATTATGGTTGACTGGATATTGAGCAAGGGGATCCTAAACTTAGATTAAGTAAGTTAAGGTTAGGAAATTGATTGGGGCAATCGATTAGTCCTAAGTTAATTGATTAGTTAATCGATTAGGAGGTTTTTGCGAGAACACAGAAAGGGTCCGAATCAATTGGTCAATCAATTGGGTTGAGCCTAATCGATTAGACCAATTGATTAGGGCTAGGAAATTTGGGAAGAGGAATCCACGAAAACAAGGCTAAATCGATTGGCCCAATCGATTTTGATGCGGTGATGATGAGGGACCTTGCCCCGTTGCCACGGTGGAGGTCAATGGAAGTCAAAGTCAAGACGGTCAACGGACGAAAGGGCTTGGCTGGTCGGGAAGGACATATTCCGACTGTAGGTTAAGCACTGACCCACCATCTCCGGCATGAAGTAAATCTAACCGACGCTCAGGGGACCCATAAAAGCCGAGCCGAGCGTCTATCCCGCTCGGCCGGATAGCGGAAGACACGGGCCGAGGGCTTTCAACCGAGCGGCTCTCCCACTCAGCGCGACAGTGGACTTTCGACCGAGCGGTCATCCCTCTCGGCCCAGCAAACGGACGACATTTGGACAGGGGACTTTCAGCTGAGCGGCCACTCCGTTCACCTAAGCAACAGGCACAGCAGGGTATCTTTCGACATCCTTTTGGGAATTAGTGTCGCCGACGGGCGACATGGTCAGACAGAGGATCGTACGACAAAAGCTTCCACTGTCACTTCAGAGATATGCTCGGCCCGTTAAGGTACTGTGTCAGAGACACTTTACTGACATGTCTCTTCAGGGAAAGCATGGGATAACATGTTCACTTTGAGAAATGTGCACACATGTCACAAGAGCCCTATATAAAAGGGGGTCCAGGCATCGGCGGAGGTATATTTTTTTTCACGATTTCTACTGTTACGCTACAGTTCTCTTTGCTTCTTGTCTCGCCAGAGACTGACTTGAGTGTCGGAGGGTCATCCCCGAGGACTCCTTCCCTGACTCAGCACTGGCGCCGTTTGTGTTGCAAGCTGAACAAAGTCCATAGGAGGCCAGCAGGAGCGCCACAGTCCCAGCATCCATCTCTTCGACTTTCGGATAGGATCAGATTCCATTGCTAATCGATTGGATCAATCAATTAGACAGTATTTTTTTTCATAAGAAGAGGGAATCGAATGAGGAAATCAATTAAGAAGGCTTAATCAATTAAAACCTTTTCATGTGTGAATAAAGACTTGCGGAATTGATTGGGTAATCAATTAAGACTCTCTAAATCGATTGGAATGACTCACCAATTAATTAGAGTTTGAAAAAAGAGTTATTCTTCAGGTGTTAGATGATCAGATGATGTGACAATTGATTAGGGAAAGGCCTGTAAGTACCCCGTGTTGGTTTTAATGTGATCAACCAAGTCAAGCTAGGCTCTGCGTATTTGATTCCTTAGGAATGTAAGAAGTCGAGCGGAAGACGCGGCGGACGAAAAGGATGATATGAGAATCGAGTTGACTGGCTCAGTGCATCTAAGGGATGAGAAGTTGCGGAAGAGTACACCAGTAGAGCGAGAAGGATGCGCACGGTGCTTCTAAGGGATGATAAGTCAGAGTGGAAGACTACATGAGAAGAATGTCAGAGTTGGGTTCGGGTAAGCTCAACTCTGGAAGGTTGGAGGATCGCCCAAGTAACCAGAGATGAAGCTAGCGATTGGAGAAGGTACCGAATGAGTCAACACTTGGTTGACTGGTTCGGGCGCTCAGACCACCAAGGCATCGAATAGGCACCTCGTTGACAAGCCATTCCTGTGGTTCACTTTCAGATCTACATCATCTCCTTGAGTCTAGTTTGAATTAGACTTAATCCAATAATTAGATCCAATTGAGTCTAACTCAATAAGTCCAATTCAGATTAGACTTAATCCAATGATTCATCATATGATCTCATCTCCAAATCTACTTGTTCTTTATGTGTGACCTACTAGGTTCTTGTAACAATGGCAATGTATCCAAATCAACATTTAGATACATAAGAAATGAGTGGCATCTAGCAAGACATCATTGCTACCCAAGTAACGAAAAAGTCGAGATCCGACCTAACCTGTCCGTGGTTATTATCTTGTATAACTTGGTCCCTCTATCCTTGATATCTAGATTGATCAATGAGGCATAGACCGTGTCATCCTCTTATCAACCTTTGTGTTTCTTGATCTCTAAGTAGACACACTCAATCAAATGAGCTCAATATCTCATATTGACTCATTTGCGCATGACTATGCTTTCTTGTGTCCTACTAATCAAGGGGCCCACAGATATTGCTTTCGTCATATGGAAGGGATAGATCTCATCTACATCACTCACATCCCTCCGCATAATTCATTGCATACCTAGTGATCGACTTTATTATCCACCTTATTACAGGTGACGTTTGTCGATACCAAATTACACAACTCCTTATGTAGGGAATCGTAGTGACTTCAGGTCTAAGGACTATTCATACCAATAGTCACATGAGAATGTTTATGACACTCATATAACGATCCATGAAACATTCTCATGGCTAGTCATTCAGTATATATTCTCTAATACATACCCATGTGTCAACCTGATATCTCATATCCATGACTTGTGATATCAAGTCATCCGTTGACCTATATGCTAGTCTCAACATATTAATATTGTCCTTATATATTAATGCTTGACTAGGAATAGTTAAGAGTAGTATTCTATGTATATCTACAATATCTCACTATCAATTCAACTAATTAATATGTTGTAGATAAGAACCTACTACCCAAGGACACTATTATATTTATCCAATCGGCACTTATCTAAAATAAATATAATAACTAACTTTACTTTAGTGTGAAATCAATTTTAATTTATTCATGATAGATGGAAATTATTATGTTGTTAACCAAGAGTAAAGTTTGAAGTTCATGAATGCTTGAGATTTTGGAATGTGATAATCTTTGATGGTTTACTTTCTTTATTTTCTAAGCATGTTTAGGAATTTATTTAGGGGGTGTCATTTAAGTAGGATGTTTAGTTTTTCTTTACTTGCACGGGACGTTCAAGAATAAGTGTGAGGGATTTGATAACCATGATTTTACTACACTATTTTCATTCATACATTCATGGTTTGATGTAGTTTTCATAGATGGAACCCATATTTACATCACATTTTATGCATTGTATCGATTTTGGATTTAATTACAAATTATTTTATTTCGGCTCTATTTGATGCTAATTTTTTATTGTTATTTTGTAGGCATCAAAGGTTCTTGGATTGGGATGAATTTGAACCAAATTTGTGTTCGGATCGGAGTTTTAACGAGATGATCAAGCTCCAGAACAATCGCAACCATTCATTGAAGATCGGAGAGATCTGAGTCATCCATCAAGGATCTAGACCATTCGACCTAATGTGGAGTAGATCTCGTCCGTTGATGAAGATCCAGATATTTTGATTCAGATCTAAATTCATCCAGCCGTTGATTTAGCTCCGAGAATTTTCAGTCGTCCGATCATATTGAAAGGGGTTTAAAACCCGCGAGAAGCTACAGTGCTTCCTGGGTTGGCGCGTTTGCGATTTCACTATTCCTTCTTCTTCTTCTCCGTGACACCAAGGTCTCGTTCTCCATTCCAGATTCATGAGCTAGCATTCTTCACCAACGGTGATCCCTGAGCTCCGGCGATCATCGTCTGAGGTCAAAAAGAGCGGCAGAGGCGTTCCCAGCTAGCGAAGTTGAGTTTCTATCCCAGTTCGCAATCCAGGCAAGAGGCGTTCCTAGATCTGGATTTCCATCAGCATCAGAGCTCAAGAGGCGTTCCTAGAAGTTTCAATGTTAATCCGAATTTCACTCCATCTGCTGCACTTGAGTGATCTGATCAATCGGTTGAGTGAAGCAAAATTCAGATCTCAACTCTGTTTCTTTGTGCGATGAGGACTCCACCTGGTTGTGAGCTCGAGAGGCGTTCCCAGTGGCTATGAATAACCAGATGGATTAGTTGGAAGCTCGAGATTCAAAACCAACTATCCAAGAGGCGTTCCCAGAAGTAGTTCTGTTTCATGGCAGGGAGGAAGCAGCTGGTGCATGGATTCAGTTTATGGAATGTTTAGGGTTTAGTTTTCTTTGTTTTTGTCTTTGAATTATGTCCAAACTTTATCAGATCATCAGATCTAATTCATTTTCCTTACAATTTCTTCTTGTTTCAGTTTTCTGCAGTTTCTTTTCTGAATTTCTTTGCTGCAATCCCAGTAATGTTTAGCTTCCAACCAATGCTTGCAATCTGCCTTTTGATTTGAATTTGTAGTTTCTGTTAATATAAATCTGTGCTTAGTTTTTAGTATTCAATTCAGAAATCTTTGTGTTTAGATTTGTTGTGATCGTGATAGAGTTTAAATGTTGAATGAATCACTTAGTTTTTACATTGTTACCTCTGTTAACATTCCTGCTCGAGGGTGTGAATTGAAGTCTTGCTAGTTAATGAATTAGTTTCAATGGTGTAAGTTTGAGGTGTGAATGAATTATTGGATCTATGAGTGTGATTCAGAGTTGAATGTTAGTTCGATTCATGCAAGATTGGTTTTAGTTTCAAGTTTTAGATGTTTAATTCTTATTGTAGTTATTGAATCTGAAGTTACTGTGGTTGTAGATTGAGAATTTAGTGATTATATTGATTTTCTTGTTTCACTAATGCATTTAAATTCGAATTTAATTGTTGGTAAGTTGATGTTGAATTTACCTTAATGATGTAAGAGTATGATTTGAACCAATTCTAGAATTTACACACTCACTAGTTATCCTTGAAAAAATACGACTTGGGACTCCTTACTACACGAGTTATCTTTAGTTAATGTGAGTTACCAATTTTAATTAATTTGATGTGCCACGTGATATGCAAAAAGGCTTACACCAGCGGGCTTTGCCCGACCAAGCATATATGAGTGCGGGGGCGCTCGCTCGGCCTGTGGTCAGCCAGTAAGATGCTGAAAGTTATATATAAGGTTAAATGTCTTTATACTCGGACGGACTTTGTTTGGCTGAGCATATATGAGTGCGGGGGCGCTCGCTCGGCCTGCGATCGGCCGATAATATGCAAAGAGTTATATATAAGGTTAAATGCCTTTATGCTCGGGCGTGCTTTGTCCGGCCAAGCATATATGAGCGCAGGGGCACTCGCTCAGCCTGTGGTCGACCGGTGATATTCTGAGAGATATATATAACGCTAAATGCCTTTATACTCGAGCGGGCTTTGTTCGGTCGAGCATATATAAACATGTGGGTGCTCACTCGGCCTTCAGTAGGCCAGTTATATGCCGAGAGTTATATATAAGGCTAAATACCTTTATGCTCGGGCGGACTTTGCCCGACCGAGCATATATGAATGCGGAGGCGCTCGGTCGGCCTACGGTCAGTCGGTGATATGTTGAGAGATATATATAAGGCTAAATATTAAGCTTGGGTGTGCTTTGCCCGGCCGAGCATATATGAGCATGTGAGTACTCACTCGGCCTCTGGTCGGTCGGTTATATGCTGAGTTATATGTAAGGCTAAATACCTTTGTGCTCGGGTGGGCTTTGCCCGACTGAGCATATATGAGTGCGGATGCACTCGCTCGGCCTGCGATCGACCGGTAATATGCCGAGAGTTCTATATAAGGCTAAATGCCTTTATGCTCAGGCGGACTTTGCCCGATCGAACATATATGAGCACGAAGATGCTCACTCGGCCTTTATTCGACCGGTCATATACCTTTCCCATCTCTTTGGACCTAAACTCCTCCTTTACTCACTCAGCCAATCTAACATACCCCGTATCAATCAACTATTGGGAACTCCTCTAAGTCATTGTACTACTCTGAGAGAAATTCATATTGTTCAATCTGCATATCATCATATAAGAATTCTTATACATCTGTATTACATTGTAATTCCTATGCAATTCAGATATAATGCTCTTCCTCCTCACTCCATGTAGGCTCAAAGTATTCAATAAGTGTTGTAGAAGGATTTAGAACATCATCTTCTATGATACTTGCTTTTTTATTTAGATTAAATGTTAAATTGCTTGAATTTTTATTTGTGTTTCGCACGCTACTATACTTAAAATACGATGGAATATTAGTTTTCGATAATTCTACTACATTAGCTCCATGCCCCACGGTAGAATTTGCATCAAGCGTATTCTATATCCCAGAGAGAATTTCTTCAGGAATATGATCGCCCTTGAAAAATAAGTTACAAACTAATTTAGTAAAGTTACAACTATATAATCAAGTGGAGCTATAATTCAAAGAGCAAGTAACAATATATATGGTATACATACTAAATTTTTCATATAATTAATCAGTGGTTTTGATAGAATCCCACTGATAGACCTAGGTTTTTGCATTTTTATAAAATTGCAACTGCTTCCTTGAGTGAGGAAAAAGTATATATGATGTAAAACCAAAGTTGTAACCAAGGATTAAAGTGTGCTTCATATGATGCCATGTTGGGCCTGATATAAGATAATATCAGGCCCAATGTGGGCCTAATATGAGATCATATTAAACTCATGTTGGGCCTTATATGATCTCATATTAGACCTACATTCATGCTAAAATTTATCGTAATGTTGGAGCACCTCTGGAGAGTTTAAATAAGCAATGAATAGCACCATTTGAGTCCTTATAACACTAGAAACTCATAAGACTTTAAATGGATGCAATCAAATATGTCTGTCCATCAGTGGATTTTGGTCAAAACTCACTGATGAATCTAGGGTAATTGAATTTATGCAAACTCCCAATCACTACAAAGGGTTGAGTGAGAAGAAGGTAGATATGGTATCAAACCAAAGTTTTAATCAAGGAACAAAGTAAGCCTGATATAATCGCATATCAAGCCTAACGTGCTGATACCTACTATATCAACCGAACATGCATGAGCAAGGTCTAGCTTAAATGTAGCATCATAGTGGAACACCTTGCAAACTGATTAAGTAATGAAGGACACCATATTGCAAGTGTTGTTCCATAATTCATCCCCAGACATCCATTGACACTATAAAAATGATTTTTGTAATAACCTTTTGCTACAAAAGTGTATACTATTTTTTTTACACTACAAACCAATTTTACAGTAGCAAATTAATACGTACATCGCTAAATCTTTATCTATCTTCTTCTACCAATTTCACTCTTGCTTGAAATTTATTCTATAATGGTGATGTTTTTCAATGACTTTGTTCTTGAACACTGTTATCCTTTGACGTCACCTCTTGAAACCCTTACAATAATATCCCACTCTAATTACTCTTTTGTAATCCCAACAAATTGCAAGCGGAGGTTTGTGATGGTTTTGTGTTTATAAGAGGAGGAAGGAGAGGGGTGAGAAGACGTGCATCCGAACCACAAAAATAATTTTCAAATAAAATTGTGGTTCGGATGCCTTGAAAAATAGAGTGGGGAAAGGGGAGATTAGTGGGAGGTGTAGAAAGGGAATTTCACATATTTTATTGCACCATTTGATAAATACAAAACCATGATAGACCTTTGGATAAATTCTGTATTCAGTGTTTATCATTTGATAAATTGTCATATCATGAACCTTCTTATTGCCCTCATTGCTTAAAATAACATCCTGAACAGCATCCCCATAGGCTACGACCTAATCAGGATTGATCCTTTTGCATAGATATTTTTCATTCAAGAAGTCTTGTACCATGCTGTCACAAACTCATCTACAACTTCATCCATTTCGTTATCAGCATAAACTGGTTCATCGAATATTTCAAATTTATAGTCCATGTCTTCCTAATACATAAAAACTCCTTCCTCCTCATCAAGAACATCCTCTTCCTCATCCGAGTTTGTCCGGTGATTATTTTTGTATTAGACTGGATTTCTTCTATTTTGATTTTCAAATCTCGTCATCATCTTTTCAGCTAGTTGGTCTACAAACCCTACCATCCGTTCCATTCATTCGCTAATAGCTCGAACCTACTGTTTCATATCGTCTTCGCCCACGTTATTGATGTCGTCAATGTATTGTTATCTTCTCAACGGCAATGGTTTGACTTTGATATCAAACTGTTGCAGCAAATGACTTGATTCCGTTAATTCACACATGAATACCAGAAGCGACTATCAAATTCATTGATTAACGTACGAATATCGAAGCGATCTTCTAAACTTGTTGATTAGAAGAGGAATAACAGAAAATAGAAAAATAATTATTCTCTTGAAAATAATATTAATAAAAAACTTCTCTTACATCAACCTAAATAATTATTTATATAAACTCCAAATCCTAAGGTACAAAAAAGGCTAGAAATCCTGACAAAAAAAACTTTTAAACGTACTAAAAATCTAAAATATTTTAAATGGACTAAAAATATAAAAATCTAAAAAATAATAAAAATTAACAAAAATACCCTAAATACCAAACTTAAAAATTAATAAAAGTATCTCAAATATCAAACTCAATAAAATAATAAAAATATTAAAACAATCCTCTTCCTCATATGAGATTGTCTCATGGTTGTTTTTGCCTTAGTTGGATTTCTTCTATTTTGGTTTTTAAATCTCGCCACCATCCTTTTGGCCAACTGTTCAACAAATCCTACCATTCGAACCTGCTACTCCATATCGTGTTTGTTCACGTTGTTGATGTCATGAACACGTTGTTGTCTTTTGACAACATGACTCCACAAGAATGATCTAGCTCTGATATCACACTGATATAGTAGATAATTTTTGATTCCGTTGATTTATGCACTAATACTGTAAGCGACCATCAAATCCATTGATTCACACACGAATACCATAAACAATCTTCTAAACTTGTTAATTAGAAGAGGAATACTAGGAAATAGAAAATAATGACTTTCTTGAAATTCAAAATAATCAAAAACTCCTTTTACATCAACCCAAATAAAAAAGACAGAAAAACTTCTAAACATAATATAAATCTAAAATATTCTAAAGGACTAAAAAAACTAAAATATAAAAGATAAAAATTAACAAAAAATACCCTAAATACTAAACTTAAAAATTAATAAAAAATATCCTAAATACTGAACTTAAACATTAATAAAAATACCTTAAATACTAAACTCAATAAAAACAATAAAAATATTTTAAAATAATAAAAATATTAAAATTTCTTTGCGCTCTTGAGTCCGCATCACCATCAAATCCGTTGATGAATGTGAAATTCTCGTTTCTACTATCAAGTTTTGATCTATTTTGAATAGCAACCTGGTAAAACACACCATGCTATTATTAAAATTTGGACTACAATGAAATTATCCTAATTGAAAGGTTGTTTTAAAATAATCCCCTCCCTAGCCCATGATGTACAATTCCCTAGTTGGCTGAGATTTTTGGAACGATTTTATTAGCAGGCATATATTAGTAATTATTAATAAAATTTTAAATATTTTGTTAATCTTTACTTTTTTTCAGATTTTGTTAATCTTTAGTAAACCACCATATTATTCTAAAAAAAAACTCGCTCGATTGCAAAATAACCTTGTTCCCTATAAACCATAATTAATGATAATTTTTTTTGTGGAAACTAAATTTCCGGCGAGTATAATGTTTGCTTTTGTCCTACTTTCTTCCGGGAGTAGGACAAAAATACTGCTTTTAGCAGACGCCATTTCATTATTTAATTTAGTTAAACAAAATTTCCTTTTTTTTTTTTGCACTTCTGCTGAACAATGTGAACGTCTGACCATGAATCTCTCTTAATGGCGATCGAGCAAAAAGGAATGAATCAATGAAATCTGATCGTCAAGGACGTACGCCGAAGAGGTAAATTGCATTCTTTTGGTTACATCAGGACACATTAACAATTTGAGGGCGATGTGATTGCGATACGAGCAGTGGAATATCTAAGTTAGGGTTCTCGAGAATAATCCTTACGTTATACTATTACATGAGTCTGACACACCCTTATCAAGTCTAATTTATGGACCAAAAATACTAATTTATACATATTCATATATTATATTAGACTTGTAATACGTGTATCATGACTACTATTTAAGAAACAAAATAAATGTCTAATGTGGTGATAAAAGATGATTCATTCATCAGTGTCTCAATTGAATAGCGCACAGGAAAAGTTAAAATAAAAACATATTTTGACAAAACGAAAAAGGGAGCTCGAATTGGAAAGTTCTCCCAACGATATCTTTCTATCAACACTGGAGCTATATATAATACACACATACATCCAGATCCACACCTAGTGAAAATGACTCCCTATCCCTGAAAAGGTTTGAATCCAATTGAAAAAAAAACGCATCTCTGTTTTTTGTTTTAAATAATGAAGGATAGCCCCGGACTACCATAAATAAATAAATAAAACTTGAAGATGCTTTTAATGTGAAAGTACTTCAGAAAATAAGTATTAGTAACTCCATGACTTTAAAACGCTGCAGGTGCATTGAAAGGCAGACATGGCTCGTGGAATCAACTTGTAATATTGCAGGCTATAGTTGTAGTTGTAGCTCCGGGAGGGTGACGGGACGGGATGGATTTATCATTCTTATTTTTATCTACAAATTATATGTCCGTTCTCATTTCGGTCCTTATCTTCAGTTCTAGTTAATTGAGGAATCCTCATACTTAATCTTGTAGGGATTAAATTCACTATAAATTCACTCTAAAGGCTCGTAATCATCCGTGATTTATCTCTTCCGTGTCGACTCTGAGATGGATTGACAGGAACACTGAGTGCGAGTGTATTCACCTTTTACCACCTTATAGGGATTAAATTCACATCCCCATCTCCCCCTCCCATCTTCGAAAATAAATTTAAAAGGATAGTCATCTTCATTTTCTATCTAACATTTACCTAACTAATCCAGAAATCTCCATTTTCGTCCTCATCCCATCCATGTCCCCATCCTCGTCCCTCATATTGGGACATATTCAAGGATGGGATAGCATTCCCGTATTCGTCCACATTCAAATGAAGAGATTTAAAAAAAATTCAAACTTAAACTCATATCCGAAAATACTCCTTGAATCTGTCATCATTTTGGATTTTCGCCACGAAATCCCGCGGAAAAAATTATTATCCCTAGTATAGTTGCACCCCTCCAGATGCAATGCATGGCATGGACGGTTTATAATTAGAATTGATTAGTGTATATTTTATATTGAATACCAAATTATTAAATTATATATAAAATTTTTTTGACATGATATAATTGTTGGAAATAAAATTAAAATTTTATATTAGAAATATATGGAAAAAAACTACGAGTTTATAATATCAAAAGATATTTTTATTGACATTAAACATTTTGAATAGAACCCAAAATAGAGTTAAGTAAACTCAAAGTAAATAATATTATATAATTATAGAAATATATAATTTTTTTATCTAAACAATAATACCATTCTTAAATTTTTGATATCTATTTTCATCCCCATGAGCAACTTTGTACGTTAAAGCGTCACTTTGCATAGGTGGGGGTACGTCAAAAGCAGACTTCGCAACTTGAGTGCTCGATCACCAAAGAGACAAAGCTAAGGCCACAAGAATACAAGATGCAATCTATATTGACTACCCAGTACTCATGGGTCGCTTCAATAAAAATCATTTAATGGAATTATCATGAATTAAGGAAATTTAAGAAATATTAATTTTTTTATGACGCACATAGAATTTAATTATAATTACTATTTAATATAACAGCTCAACAAAAAATTAATAATATTATATAAATACATGATAACAAATATTATTAATATTTTATTTACTACAAAATAAAATTATTATTATAGATCCCATTTGATGTCTCAACTTCCTAGCAAAAATAGGTTCACAATGAAAAATTATAATTAGAACTCCATCTTTATAGATAAACTTGCATCAAGGTTGTTTAAAGAGCAACCATCCTCCATTTCATCAAAAAAATAATAATAAAATTAAAAACTTAAAAAAATGCCTTCCTGTCACCTTCCAACATATTGATATCAGAAAATAATATCTAACCAAATTTATCACATATTTTAGTAATATTATTATATCAATATTGCAACTTCTTTCTCATCAACTAATTGATTTGATTAAGTGAAAGATGATTCATTAAAATATCTCTAATATTTCAATCGAATTTAGGATATAAATTATATCCAGAATACGTTTTATTCGAATCTTTATGTATAATATTAGTTATATAATTACCTAATAATCACATAATTAAAATTACAGACAATAAATTATAACTTAATATTTTTTTAATTCAATCTAGGTAATATAATAAATATTTAAAAATTTTAATATATAACTTAATTTAATATTTTATTATATTATCTTTCGTTACAAAACCTTTATTCTCTTTCCGAACATTATATTTTTTACTATTTTTTTTAAACAATAATTTTATTTAACTTTACGCTTTTTTCTTTTTTTAGTTTACGTTTTTTTTCTTTTTACTTTTTCCTTTACCCATTATATTTTTTTTTTTTTAGCTTTACAATTTTTTTTACGTTTTTTTAGTATTTTGTTTACTTTCCTAATAATATATATATCAAAAATATAAATTAATTTTTTAAATAAAATATCACGTTTTTTTTATTTTTATTTAGTTTTTATAATTTAAAATGAAATTTTTGTTATAAAAATTTTAGGGGTATTTTTATCCTAAAGTATAAATATCGAAAGATATTTTTCGCTAAAAAATTTCGTTAATCCCGGAATCAAGAAAAACCTCACTTTTCTGAGATTTTTCGATTTCAGATTACATGCCCTTTTTATTGACATATTGGATATGAATCATTACTTAGGAATTATCGATTATCGAAACTAAATAAGGTTTTTGTTGATAACATTGGATCGATAACTAAGGTTATCAAGAATAACCCCCAACCAAATGCACCCTAAAAATTTAATGGAGTTATTTATATCCCTCATGTTTTACAAAGTGTTTCAAATCTATTCCCACTATCAACTATTCTGTTTTCTCTAACAGAATCTCTCACGTGAGATACGCGTGACCATTTGCAGTGTCACCCCCCTCCTACAAGATTGAGTGAGCAAGTTGGGATTCCTTGTTCAATCTCCATGTCATCATCGACGCTTTCTCTCCTCTCGATTCGTATGACCATGAGAAATAAAAAGTTCTCAGCAGTATCGTAAAGCACTTCTTCGGATATCGCTGCAACAAAGGTCAGTTTTTTTGTTGGTGCAATTAACCTTTAGGGTTTCAATATTTGACAATGCACCCAAGTTTGGTCAGTTTGACCAAGGGTTAATCTAAACAGGACTTGATGTTTGAAAGAGACTAGTCTAGTCAGGACTAGATAAGTCCTAACTAGAGGTTAGGCAAAGTGGAAGTCCTGGTGAGTGAAGCCGGGTCATAGTGAAGTCAGACCCTAGTGAGTGAAGCTAGGTGGTGGAAGTCCTAGTGAGTGAAGCCGGACCGTAGTGAGTGAAGCTAGGTGGAGGAAGTCCTGGTGAGTGAAACCAGATAATGAAAGTCCTAGTGAGTGAAGCTAGGCGACCCTAGGGTGAGATAACCCTAGGTTATATGTGATTGACTGGTTTCTGGTCGACCGCCGCGGTCGATCGGACCAGCGAATCTTGAATTCTGTTAACATTATTTTACCTTACCATTTTATCTATTGTGCTAACTCAGTGTTGCAGGGAAGTTCATCTAGGTTGACCGACCGACCGGATAACTGGCACGAAGTCCAGACAGGTCGACAGGTTGACCGGATGTCTGGTAGGTAAGTCACTGGAGGATAGTGACTTGGTGAGGACGCATTCCTAGTTAAGAACTTAAGCGTCGATCCAACTTAGAACCATTTCGGGAATCTAAGTTGAGATCGTGACTAGATTCTAGTCTCGGTGAGATAGAATCTAATTACTACTCTATTTGACTATAATTGTGCTAATACTTTGTTTTGCAGGGTAGTATAATTTGCATTTGCCTTGGACTAACATTTTTTTACAGGAAAAGGATTTGTTGAAAAATGGTGGTCTGGGCGCCCGGAATGCAAAATTCTATCTCGACGCAAACGTGGAGCGCACTGGTTGGCTGAGCCTATGTCACAATCTAGGCACCCGGAAGGGATCCGTGCTCCCGGAGCTTCCTATATAAGGAGGCCACTACTTGGAGCAAAAAACAACAACTTCTGCTATAGATGCTCTGTTGCGCACTGCTCCTGCAACGCTGCGAGGCCTCTCCAACAACCTGCGATTTAATCTTCTATTTCTGTTGTCGGTATTTTTTTAATAATTCATGTACTATTTTGTAATCATTTTTTGTGAATTATTAGTGATTGTCCAACGAAAGCACTCAACGAGTGCGGACTTTGGAGTAGGATTCGATGAAGGTTCTGAACCAAGTAAAATTGATTGTGTTAGCATTGCCCTTACTTTTCTTATTTCCGCTGCTTACTCGATGACGATTTTCGACGATCGCTATTCACCTCCCTATAGCGAACTCTACTATCTAACAAATGGTATCAAAACATGTACCGCTCTGAATTGGTGCAACCACCAATTAGGCAAAGGGGGTCCTTTTCAAAAGAAAAATTTTATATCATTTTCATTTAAAAATTATTCTTACGCCTTTCAATTTTTCCCTCTAATTTTTTTTTCGAAAAATTCACTCTCATTTCTACCATTAGTTAGAATTGGTGAAATATCACATCTGACAAAATTTATCATTATTATTATTTTTTAGTATTTTATTATTTTTAAATATTTTTTTTTATTTTTGAAATTTGTAAAACACGCATATTTCTTTATCTCCCACACTACTTACCCCAAGACAAAGTTTTGGAAATTGTTTCTTGTCTATATTTTTTTTGCAAGTATACCAATGTCTTTTCAATAAGGACGGAGCATCCACGAACCACCACCATATGATCAAGAAGATTTTGTTGGTGCAACATCCCTCAGGTCAAGGTTGACCTGGTTAACCAAGCTGAGTCTTGGTTTGGGTTTAGATGTTTGACAATAAGATATTGATTGAAGAAGAGTCAAGTAGGTCAAGGTTGACTGGATACTTGACTGGGAAGTCCTAACTGGCAAGTTAGGCAGATGAAAGTCCTAGTGAGTGAAGCTAGGCAGAAGGAAATCCCGGTGAGTGAAGCCAGGTGAAAGTCCTAGTGAGTGAAGCTAGGCAGAAGGAAATCCTGATGAGTGAAGCCAGGTGAAAGTCCTAGTGAGTGAAGCTAGGCAGAAGGAAATCCTGGTGAGTAAAGCCAGGTGAAAGCCCTAGTGAGTGAAGCTAGGCAGATGGAAAAACCTAGTGAGTGAAGCTAGGTGAAAGTCCTGGTGAGTGAAGCCAGGCAAGGAAGGAAATCCAGATGGATCAAGGATGATCAGACATCTGGTGTTGGGAAGTCCAAGTAGGTCAAAGGATTGACTGGATACTTGGCAAGGAAGGAAGTCCAGATGGGTCAAGGTTGACCAGACATCTGGTGGAAGTCCAAGTAGGTCAATGGAGTGACCGGATACTTGGCACGACGAGTAAAAGTCCAAGTGGGTCAAAGGGATTGACCGGACACTTGGTGGGGAGTCCTGGCAGGTCAAGGGAGTGACCAGATGCGAGGCATGATGTACCAACAGGTCAAGGTTGACCGGATGTTGGTTAGGGAGGTTTAGGACTTGGTTTTGGGCAAAAACCAAGTGCTGGATCGATCCGTGGATCGATCCAGGATGTGGATCGATCAGTGGATCGATCCAGATACTTCCCAGCGAACAGAAAGCTTCTGGATCGATCCGTGGATCGATCCAGAGGTCCCGATCGATCAGCCGATCGATCGGGACGATGCTGCTTCGCGCGATAAGCGCTGGATCGATCCGTGGATCGATCCAGGCGCGTTTCCAGAGCACAGAGGCGCTCTGGATCGATCCGTGGATCGATCCAAAGCCTCCCCGATCGATTCGGAACATTTGAATCGATCGGGATCCGACCGTTGCGTCGTGTTTAAAGCCGCAGGCGAGCGTGGTCTTCGGCATCTCTTCACGAGCTCTTCTCAGATTCATTCCAGCTCCTCCACAGCTCTCTACAAGCACGTGATCGCCAGTTCTTGAAGGTTCTTGGAGGCTTTCCAAGTCAAGAGGCGGATCCATTGCAAGAGGAAGAAGTTAGGGTTAGGGTTTTCACTGCATTTCTTGTAAGCTTGTACTTAATCTTTACTACCCTTTCTTCTTCTTGTACTGAGAGTCTTGTAGGGCTTCTCCGCCCTCGGTAGTTACCGAAAATGAGTGTTTCATAGTGGAGGGTGCGTGCGTGGTGTGGATCCTTGGACTAGTCACCTCCTTTGGAGGTGGATACCAAGTAAAATCCTAGTGTTAGCGTGGTTGTATTTGTTTCTTTATTTTCCGCTGCACATCCAAGAAGAAACAAGCAACGCCAAGCAACGAAGCGCACCAAGCGAACGCGACGAGCTATTCACCCCCCCCCCCCTCTAGCTACTTTTGGTCCTAACAAGTGGTATCAGAGCAAGGCCGCTCTTCACCGGAATCATCGCCGGAAGGGTCAAGCATAACAAGAAAAGCTAGAGGGTGAAGAAGTTGAAGCGATTTCTTCAAGTTCAAGATTTTATCAAGCTCAACTTCAAGATGCAATTCCAAGATGGACTTGGATTTGACACAAGGGTGGCTCCACCATACACTTCTACAAGTTTTGATTCTTGGAGATCAAGAATCGAAAACTTTCTTATGATGGAGATAGAGCAATGGTTTGCTCTAATGGAAGGCTTCAAAGCTCCAACGAACTCCAAGGGCAAGCTTCTAAAGAAAAGCAGATGGAGCTCGGAGCAAATTCAAAGGGGCGAGGCAAATGACAAAGTGACCAAGCTTTTGGTCAACTTATTGCCTAGCCACATCTTGGCTCAAGTTGGAGAATTCGAAGATGCCAAGGAGCTTTGGAGCAAATTGGCCAAGCTTCATGAAGAGATCCCCTCCACTGTACGAGATCAAGAAGTATCCAGAGAGGGAGACTCTTTGGAGCAAGACCAAGAGGAGGATTCCGAGGTTGAGAGATGCTCAACCTCCGAAGAAGAGGAAATCCAAGAAGCTTCATCCTCAAGGGAATGCAACGAAGGGAACAAGGAGGGAGCATACTCCTTGTTTCATATTCAAGATGATGAAGCCTCCACCTCTAGGATTGAGGGGGAGCAATCCTTGGTGACACCGGATCAAGAAGAAGGAGAAGCCTCTACATCCGGGTCAAGAGAAGAGGAGGAGGAAGAAGCTTCTACCTCCACAAGTCAAGAAAAATCAAATGGAGGAGAATCAAGGTCCGATCAAGAGGAAGCTTCTACCTCCGGATCCAAAGAAAAAGATGCCACCCCTACAAGCAAAGGTATAAATATTTCAATTAATAATAAAAATCATATTATATGCTTTGAATGTAGGGAACATGGGCACTACAAGAGCAAGTGCCCTAAATTAGCCAAGAAGAAGGGCCAAGTGGCACAAAGGGCAAGGTGAAGCCCAAGGAGACCATCCCCAACACAAAGAAGAGCAAGGAGCATATTATATGCTTCTCTTGCAATCAAAAGGGGCATTATCGTAGTCAATGCCCCAAGGGGAAGAAGAGGGTCAAGGCTCAAGGAGGCACTAGTCAAGGGGGAGCCTCCAAGGTAAAGAAGAAGGTAACATTTATTGAGCCAACTCCTTTACATTATGGTAAAAAGCATGATAATTCTAATTTTTATCATTTTAATGCAATTTACCATAAGAATAGGAAGCATGAGGGCTTTAAGGAAAAGCATGTGGCCCTACATGCCAAAACTATCACTCCTAGGGTTAGGAATGTAGGTAAAAGTCTAGGCAATAACTCTAAGGATTTTAGATACAAGCCTAAAAACCAACATGCTCATGGACTTAATGAAAAACCAAATCCTAAGGATTTAATGATAGAAAATCAAGTCTTGAGATCAAGACTTGATAAAATGGAAAAGACCCTAAAAAGGATGGAAAATATCCTAAAAGGGCAAAATGAGCAAAACCTAGGGCTAGGAAAGTCAAAGCCATCAAATAGCCATAGAGGTTTGGGATACAAACCAAAGGCTAAGAAGGATGTGCCTAGTTATCATAGGGTTCCATATAGTTATGGAACAAACCCTAGGTTTAGTGGTCAAGTCAAGAACACTAGGGAAGTCATCCCTAAGAGTATTTTTGCAACCAAAGTGACTAAGACTTCTAAGAAGTCTAAGAAAGTCACTAACAAGGTCACAAGGGAGGCTATCCCTAGGGTTGATTTAGAAAATGTGACCAAGGCTTCTAAGAAGCCAAACAAGGTCACTAGGAAGGTATCTAGGGAAGTTATCCCTAGTGAGTACCTAAAGCATCCAAGGAGCACCAATAGGTGTTGGGTTCCTAGGAGCATCTTCTCTATCCCATAAATGGGTTAGAGAGTGTCAACTCCAATTAGAAGGGTAGTTAACCCAACTTTGAGGAAATTGACACTCAAGGAGCATTTTCAAGGTTTTTGTTAACCTTTGAAAATGAAATGGAACTATTATTTACTCCTTGAAAGAGTAAAATGTGCCTAGTGGTGAAAATTTGATTTTAATCTTAAAAGGCACACATTGGGAAATTCATAAGAGCTACCAAGTTGGGATTTTGGTATGTTCTTAGGAAATTTAAGGCAATCCGGGCCTTAACCTTAAAGTGCTACTCTTGTGGAAAAATGAAATATGCCAACATTTGAGGAATATGCTTAATTTCAATTGGCATAAATTAATCAAGGAAATTAGAAATGCCAATTTAGGTTTTGGCGTTTTCTTGACGCACTTAAGGGCAATCTAGGTTTAAGTTGTAAGTTTAGCTAAGGTTTTAAGGATACTTAGATAGTTAATCTAGGTATATTTGATTTATGCTAAATCTTGCCATGATTGTTTGCCCATCATATGCCATGACATCATGTCTACTTTTGCATTCATGACTTATTATGAAAAATACAAAAATACCATGTCATGACATTCATACATCATGTAGTTATAGGATATTTTCTTTTGAAAGTTATTTCCTTTTGATGTATGCCATAACATTATCATGCATTAAGTTTAATTTCTTGTAATCAAGGACAAAAGGCATTTACCAACACTTATTATCAAGTGACATCCTAGGTGGGTGTTTAATATCTCCAAAATGCCTAGATAGTATGCATGATCCCTAGATTAGGGCAAAACCAATCTCTACATCTCACAAGGACTATAAGATGACTTGTATGTGTTTTAGTGCACATTAGATACAAGTGAGATGTTAGGAAGATGAACAAAACTCAAGATGTTGATTTAGTGCATTCTTTTGAGTTTTAGGTTCATCAAAACACATAGTTATGTGTTTTCCCATCATTGGGAAAGCTAATGTACAAGTCATGTGCATTAAGCCCAAGGAATATGGTGGGATATTGGTTTTGAAAAAGTTTTCAAAATGATTTTGGAAAACCTTGGTGAAGGCTATCTGTTGATAGTAATCACCATTGTATAGTTAGACACAAACTTGAAGAAAACACTAAAGTTTTGCAAGTTTTCAAGTTTGTGTCAATCTTTGAAAATATGATGTATTTTCATAGAAAACTATTTTCCTTGATAATATATGCCCTAAACATTGTCTACACGAAATTTCATAATTTTTGGATTTTTGTAGAATTTTCTAGGGGTTTCGAAGTTGACCGAAATGGAATTTCAGCAACTATCGAGCTCGATCGATCCATGGATCGATTGAGTGCTGGATCGATTCAGAAGGCATTTCCCGCGAGCAGAAGCTCGCTGGATCGATCAGCCGATCGATCCAGGGTGTCTGAATCGATCAGTGGATCGATTCAGAGAGGTTCAATCGATTGGAACCCAACTCCAATCGATCCAAGTTGCTGATTTTGGCTGGGAAAGCCTGATTTCAGCACTTTGAACCTATTCTAGTCTAGGTAACCTTTCCAAACCCTTAAAATACATTTGTATACATAAAAAGGGTGTTTTCGTGATGAAAACAAGGATGGAATGGTAAAGGAAGGCTAAGTTGAAGTTTAGGTTGAGGTTTGTTTCAAATTTTGAACATTTGAACCTCAAAACTTCAAAATCTGGGTTTCCTAAAGGTTTAGGGATTCCAAGTCATTGTTGGTGCAATGACAGAAGTTACCACCATGTCTTTAGGGGGAGGTACTCTTTAAAGACATGAAAATTATTTTTCATGAACCTTGAAAGGTGGTTAACCTTCTGTTGTGAACTTGCTCAAGGTTGAGCATTTAAACTTGAAATGGGGATAAATGGGGAGTGGATATCCTCATCATTTCAAGTGGCAACTCAAGTGGTTGAAAATGCTCAAGGTTGGGTATTTGTCAACATTGAGGGAGAAGTTAAATATAATGAAGGGTATGGGACCTTCAATATTGAATTGATCACAATGAGTGAAATTGTGATCACGATGAGCAACTCTTCAGGGGGAGAGTCTTCAACAAATGGAGTTGTTGAAGAGTGCCCAAAATTGGAGCATAGGTTGATGTGTGTCCAAAGAAGGGTTGATGTTTTTTTAAGGAGTTGATGTGTGCCAATAGGGGGAGAATGAAAGGAAGTAAGTTAGGTTTTCATTACCTAGAGGGAGTTTGCCCTCTTAGGGGGAGAATGAAAAGCTTAAGCTATGGGTTCATTACCTAGTGGCATGAAGAAGGAGGCTATAGGATTAGCCTAACTTACATGTGGGATTGTAAGTGTTATTGTGGTATTGTCAAACATCAAAAAGGGGGAGATTGTTGGTGCAACATCCCTCAGGTCAAGGTTGACCTGGTTAACCAAGCTGAGTCTTGGTTTGGGTTTAGATGTTTGACAATAAGATATTGATTGAAGAAGAGTCAAGTAGGTCAAGGTTGACTGGATACTTGACTGGGAAGTCCTAACTGGCAAGTTAGGCAGATGAAAGTCCTAGTGAGTGAAGCTAGGCAGAAGGAAATCCCGGTGAGTGAAGCCAGGTGAAAGTCCTAGTGAGTGAAGCTAGGCAGAAGGAAATCCTGGTGAGTGAAGCCAGGTGAAAGTCCTAGTGAGTGAAGCTAGGCAGAAGGAAATCCTGGTGAGTAAAGCCAGGTGAAAGCCCTAGTGAGTGAAGCTAGGCAGATGGAAAAACCTAGTGAGTGAAGCTAGGTGAAAGTCCTGGTGAGTGAAGCCAGGCAAGGAAGGAAGTCCAGATGGGTCAAGGTTGACCAGACATCTGGTGAAAGTCCAAGTAGGTCAAAGGATTGACTGGATACTTGGCACGGAGAAATTCCAGATGGGTCAAGGTTGACCAGACATATGGTGAAAGTCCAAGTAGGTCAAGGGAGTGACCGGATACTTGGCACGACGAGTAAAAGTCCAAGTGGGTCAAAGGGATTGACCGGACACTTGGTGGGGAGTCCTGGCAGGTCAAGGGAGTGACCAGATGCGAGGCATGATGTACCAACAGGTCAAGGTTGACCGGATGTTGGTTAGGGAGGTTTAGGACTTGGTTTTGGGCAAAAACCAAGTGCTGGATCGATCCGTGGATCGATCCAGGATGTGGATCGATCGGTGGATCGATCCGGATACTTCCGGAATCAGAAGCTCGGATCGATCCGTGGATCGATCCGGAGGTCCCGATCGATCGGCCGATCGATCGGGACGATCTTCGCGCGATAAGCGCCGGATCGATCCGTGGATCGATCCAGCGCTTATCGCACAGATGGTCGGATCGATCCGTGGATCGATCAAGCCTCCGATCGATTCGGAACATTTGAATCGATCGGGATCCGACCGCGTCGTGTTTAAAGCCGCAGCGAGCGTGGTCTTCGGCATCTCTTCACGAGCTCTTCTCGGATTCATTCCTCCACAGCTCGCTACAAGCACGTGATCGCCAGTTCTTGAAGGTTCTTGGAGGCTTTCCAAGTCAAGAGGCGGATCCATTGCAAGAGGAAGAAGTTAGGGTTAGGGTTTTCACTGCATTTCTTGTAAGCTTGTACTTAATCTTTACTACCCTTTCTTCTTCTTGTACTGAGAGTCTTGTAGGGCTTCTCCGCCCTCGGTAGTTACCGAAAATGAGTGTTTCATAGTGGAGGGTGCGTGCGTGGTGTGGATCCTTGGACTAGTCACCTCCTTTGGAGGTGGATACCAAGTAAAATCCTAGTGTTAGCGTGGTTGTATTTGTTTCTTTATTTTCCGCTGCACATCCAAGAAGAAACAAGCAACGCCAAGCAACGAAGCGCACCAAGCGAACCGACGAGCTATTCACCCCCCCCCCCCTCTAGCTACTTTTGGTCCTAACAGATTTCAACTACTGGCGACGAGCAATGGAATGGTTCTTAGGAAGTCTAAAATTTGATAATATGTTGATATTGAAAAAGCCTTCTCGGGACTCAGAATTGAACAAAAATGTAAGTAAACTAATTTGTAATATTTTACCTAATAATATTTTGTGCAGACTAGAAAAGCACTAGAATGCATATGAGCTTTGGACCCAGTTGATCAAGCTTCACGAGGAGCTATTAGAGATAGAGGATCAAGTCGATCTAGAGCTTGGATCTGAGTCCGAATCGCTAGAGACATTCTCAAAATCAGACCAAACCATCTTTATGGCCTTAATGGATCTGAGTCCTTCATCTTTACGTCCTGGAACAGGCTGAGAAGTTTCCCATCGACTACGCTAAATTTGATTCCATCCGGAAGCTGAGTCAGACAGAGGCCGATAATAGTGGCGGTAGCGTTGACTGAGAGAGAACTTGGAAATACCACGGATACACACGTCGGACTCGGGGACTCTCGCATGTGGCAAGGGGAGGGTAGCAGTGGAGCCATTGGTACTAAGAACTTGCACACACACATACCAAGTACCCAGGAGCGTTAAAGCCTAAAAGCCAGGGAAGGGGTCCCTGGCGTAGACCCTCCGACACTTAAGTCAGGTCCTTACGCAACGAAGCAATGTACGAAGAAAGAAAGAAAAGGAACCCTAGTAGATGCGTGCATATGTGCGCGTACCTGGCCAACAGAGAGGACCTCCCTTTTATACTTCTTTGCGTAACTTTTGGCCTTGTGCAGTGTCAGAGAATGCCAGATGTCAGGGTATGTCTAGTGGTGGAAAATGTATGGCGGATTCCCATTAGGTAGGGGAAGGTTCCATTACAAGTGCGTGACAGAACATCGGAATATTCCCTGACCAATGGCTGTTATTTTCTGATAGTCGGTTATGATTCTCTAACAATGTTGTCTTTTATTGTTAGCCACCCATTGTATACACTTACTTAGCATATTTTGATGCACATTCATATATTTTACGCATGCTTTGTCTATGCACTTTTATACTCTGTCTTACTTTTAGCATAATTACTCTTCTTTGTTTGGAGATCTGCTCTTGTATATTTTCTGTTTACAAGAATCAAATTTGGAGAGGAAATGATGTTCATGGTCGATCCAGTTAACAAGCGAAGGAAGACAGCACTGGCCATGTGAGCCACACGGCTATGCCAAAGAAGCAAGGAGGAAAATGACTTTGGTCGTGTGGTGCAGACAGCCGGTGTAGCTTCACCAAAGGAGGAGTATGACATGGCCGTGTGGATTCACACGACCGTGTCACCCCAGCAGCATATCCAGATCACAGTCGTGTTGATCTACACAGTCGTGCAACACTTCTTGAGAGAAAGAAAGTCCAGGCAATATGTGCCACACGGTCGTGCAAGATTTCCAGAGGCCAAGATTGGTTAGGTCATGTGAGCCACACGACCGTGTAAGTCATCCAGAGACAAAGCAAGACACGACCATGTGAAGGTCACACTGCCGTGTGACCCTAGCCGAGAGTAGAATGGGTGAGGCCATGTGAAGGCCACACGGCCGTGGCACAAGCCGTGTGGTACTCGTGCCTTGCTCTATATAAGGGGGTTTCTTCCTCTTTCTAGGGGGGAAGGGAGAGAGGCTTTCCCTTTGGGGAGATCCAATTTGGGGATGTTCTTCACCTTCTTTGGCCTTAATCAGGCGATCCAAGACCATCTCCATCTCTGTATCGACTCCATAAGCTAAGCATTGGTTCCGAAGATCACTCATCGTCTCTAAATAGACATTTCTATTCTCTTCTCGATTGGGGTTGAAATGTTTGTAATCTCCTTGTCTTCGGATCTCTATCTTTGTACTACAGAGTAGATTCATTGTTCTAGGATTAAGGGAGTATTTGTGGTGTGATTTTATGTAAGATCTCATGGATATGCAAATTTTCTATCTAGATGATGTTGGTATGTTTTGTATCTATTTGATCTTGTCTGGATTCTTGTGTTTGGACCTAATTACCATGTTTGATTGAATGTTTGTGTAAAATACCAAAAATAGGCATAACACCTTTAAGGAATTTTTTGAAATTTTTAGAAATTTTTCTGAAATTTTTTGGAGATCGTAAGGACGAGTTTACGGGGATAAAAACTGGGCCCCGGTAAAGCCTATTTAGGCTACCCCATTTAAACGAGGAAAAGTTGAATTTATTTATTTATTTTTATTTTCTTTTTCCTTTTCCTTATTGTTCCTTTTCCCCGTTTTCTTTCCACCCCGCGAG
This sequence comes from Zingiber officinale, assembly GCF_018446385.1. Lineage (NCBI taxonomy): Eukaryota > Viridiplantae > Streptophyta > Magnoliopsida > Zingiberales > Zingiberaceae > Zingiber > Zingiber officinale. The sequence continues at coordinate 22,531,598 of NC_056004.1, forward strand.
CCCGTGCCTTGCCCTAAACCCTTCGGTACCGTCTCCTCCTCCTAACCGGCGCCCGACGGCTTGCCCTAACCGCCACAAGCGGCGGTTTTCTCCTCCCCCTCGCGATTTAACCTATCGGCCAAGCCCGATATTCTCTTTCTTTCTCCCGAGCCGCACACACGACGTCGATCTGCCTAGCCTCTCTGCAGCCCGCCGCCGTCGAACAAAGCCCAGCGGCCATTTCTTCTTCTTCTTTCCCCGACAGCTGTTTCTCCTTGACGCATTCCCTTTCTCCCTCCTTGCCGGCGCTTGAGCAAGAGTCGGCCGACTCCTCTGCCTCCCGATCCCTCTCCCCTCCAGCGACGCCAACCGCCACTGTGTCCTAGGTTGGGTTCACAGTCACTGATCGCGCCGACGTTGACGCACAGAACCTCTTCGCTGTGCCCTAGCACCGGCAGCCGACTTTACCTGTGCCCTAGCTCCGAACCTTGCCTCCTCCTCGGAGCAGTAGTGATTCGGCAGTGTGACAGCAAGGTGAGGGTTTAGATTTTGATTTTTGTAATCTGTTCTTATCTTTTATCTACCATGGATCATCACCAGATGTTGTTCTCCATTTACAGAGGGTTGCAGGTTCGATCAGTAGCATTACTGCTCTGCTAATTTCGGGCTGGCAAGTGCTGAGTGGAGTACTAAACCGTAGCCATACTCAGCTGCGGCCACCGTCTTACGGATGTGGACTTCCCCGGTCGAGAGTCCTATTAGCTACCACGGATTTGGGTGAGTATGTGGATGAATAGGTTAAGCAATTAGGGTTTCCTAACCCTAATTGAGATTTCGTTTGGTTATGCACATTGTAGTAGGTTGATTAATAGGAGGATTAATCAATAGTCGTATTCGATTATGATTATCCTAAATAGGTTGGAAGATTTGATTTAGCTAATTAAATTATACGTAATTAGCTAAATCTGTATATTATGTATTACAGGACTCTGATTCGAGACGAGTATCTCGACGTCGGATTTGGACAGGATTGGACCTTCTTATTGGAGGCGGGTACTTTTGACTTTATGTCATTTGATATGCATAATAATGTTTTTAACATATAGCAATGATTGTGTTTCTCATTTGCTTCGGTTGATCACTACCCGATCTATTACATGCTTGTTTGTTTATTTGTACGCACATCATGTTAGACCTTATTTGATTATACATGCTTATAGGGATAGTGACACAACCATGTTATTTATCATGTTCAGGACCTAGGGTTTTTGATACCTTATCTGGTCTGTGTACCTTGATTTGATTCATTTTCCTATGGTACACATTTTATATTTATATATGCATATCGCTATGCTGTTCAGGATATTATCATGTTTAGTATCATGCATCATCTCGCATGATTGCATGCTGTGCGATAGTTGCTCCATTATTATCGAGCACATCGCCAGTTACATGTATCTGTACACACTACCACTCATGGGTTAGTGGTATATCAGACAGGTGTGTGACAGTTCTGCTGTTTGGCTCCGTTGGTCCGGTGACTCAGCGTGGTAGCCGGCAGGCGGTTCTGCTCTGTTTGGCTTCATTGGTTTAGTGTAGCAGCGTGGTAGCCGGCAGGCAATTGGACTTTGTTTGGCTCCGTTGGTCCGCTCATGGATAGTGTGATGCAACGTGGTAGCCGACAGAGATTCCTCCCCGTCATCGTGTACAGAGAGATGAGAGCATTGTGCTCCCCCATTTATGATTTGGGGTAGGAGGATAGGTGTACTCCGACAACATCCCGTTCACTCGGTCACTCATCAGGAGTAGTGATATCAGAGTGCACGGTTGTCACAACCCTACCCACTCGGTCTCACCATTGTGTGTGACATGGCTGACTGGCGTCAGGGGTGACCATGACATTTGCATCATATGCATGATGCATTTATTTCTTGTGTTTGCTGCATTTACTTGCTGCATTTATATGGATGCATATGATTGACATGCATACAAAATTTATGACACTCTCGGTCTGACGACCCTATTGTACTTATACCTTGGTCCTGGTTAGTACAGTTTTCTCCTGTTTTGTTTCAGTTGCATTTATCCTTCTTGTATCAGGAGACTGTACGCATGATTAGTGATGCCTGTTATTTTCTTTATTATTCATATCAGTTGATACCCGCTGAGTGTTGGACTCACACCCTCCTCCGTTGCTATTTTCAGGTTGATGTTGTCCAGAGAGTTCCAGTCGCTAGTCCCCTGCAGTCCACGAGGATGTTTATTTGTCTTTTGGTTTTATTTACTAGACTATGTTTAAACTTGTTCTATTTTGATACATTTGGATCTTGTATGGATTTTTATTGTCGAGGAGTTTTATTTGGATTTGTTTTACTACATGCCTACCTGGATGGCAGAAGAGGTAAGTTCATTGTGATTTGTGTTTTACGAGTGTAGTGGAGTAGGATATTGGTTTTGTGCTTTATGAGTGTAGTTGAGTAGGGTTATTTTTTAGTATTCTTATTACTATTCTAGTTTGTCAACTATTATACTGCGTGGATGACTCTGTGTTATATTTTTATTACTGTTATTGTTCCGGCCGTGTTCGCCGAGGTATATGTGGCCCAGAGGGCATTGTAGAAGTTTCAGATTGTCACCCGTACAGGAGAAGTGCTGCCGAAATTTCTTCGGAGAGGGACTTCCCTGGGGCGTGACAGTTTGTGATGCTTGTGGATCTCGTAGAGGGATACCCTAGATCGTATGACCGAGGGGCGCTAGTGACAGGCTGCCCCGCTAACAGACGTCTAGGGGGTCACCTTGAAAGGTGAAGCTAGTCTCTACAAGGAGGTGGGATAGTTGAATGCGTTTAGTTCCTACACCTTCATGTGGATTGAGTGGTGATGTGTTTCTGTGTTGTATGACCGAGGGACGTCGGTGACAGGCTGTCCCACTAACGGACTTCATAGGGATCATAACTATCTAATCGCTAGAGGTATAGATCAAAGTCCCTTGTCGGTTCTCTTCCGCAGGAGAAAACCGACAACTTCTTACAAATGTATGTCAATTGAGGATATGAATTGAAGAACCATGCTACATCAATGAATATCACAATGAAACCGAATTCTAGAACACTCACAAAACCAAATACTTCATTTACTTTCATATTTCTATTTTCTAGTTGCTTACTTAGTGCATTCCCTACCTTGTTAATTGTTTAGCTAATTTTACGTGAGACGTCTCTTGTGCTTATAATCAGTCCCTGTGGGATCGATAATCTTTTATTACTGACGACGAAACCGTGTACTTGCGATTCAATAACAACGTACCTGACCAACAAAGAGGGCCTCCATTTTTATACTGCTTTGTGTAACTTTTGGCCTCATGCAGTATCAGAGAATGTCAGATGTTAGGGTATAGTGATGGAAAATGTATGACGGATTCCCATTAGGTAGGGGAAGGTTTTGCTGCAAGCGCATGACAGAACATCTGAATATTCCCTGATCAATGGTTGTTATTTTCTGATAGGAAGATATGATTCTCTAGTAATGTTGTCTTTTATTGTTAGCCGCCCAACCCTTATCCAACTGGGGATAGACGGAGACAAATGTCCAAGAAAAATGGAGGGACCGTGCCCTGATGACCCGCTCAATGAAGAATCGGCCAGGAGTTAACTGGGAGCTAGGCCTAGATGAAATGAAGGGACTAAGTCCTGATGTCCCACCCGATGTATATCCGGCCAGGAGTTTAACCTTTTGAACCTGGCCAAGACTTGAAATGGCTTGGCTGCCACCTCCTTGATCATTGACTTCCGCGTTTCTTAAGTCTTGACCTCCGCGTTCTCTTGACCACTGCCTTCATTGTTGGAACCTTCCTCGTACACCGTATAAAGAAGTTGGGTTGAGTTCAGCGCTCGAGGGTTTATATCCGTTTTATAAAAGGTCGTGCCCAAAAAGCAACAGTAGGTCTCTTCAAAAGGATACTGCAGACGGCACTATGCCATTTACTTGGTGAAAATTTAAGCAACCTTGCTGTACGCCAGTACGCACACATCCACATCTGCCTCTGCCATAGCATTTTCTTAGGTCTTGTCCTTGCTCACTTCACTGCTCTCTCTCTTCTGAAGAAGGAAAGGATCAAACTACAGGATTAGGCTGCTCTGGTAAGTTGCTATATGTCAATATTTATTCTTGCAAACTGAAATTGCTCATTAGATTTTGTGTTTTTTTAAATTCAGATTAAGAAAATTGTTTTGTCTCACATATTAAGAGCTTCCCGTCTCAAATACTGCAAGTGCAGGATATGTTTGTCCTACACAATTCATACATCACGGAGAATCACCACTGACTTGTCTTGTAATCCCAAGAAGCAGTTAGGTACCTGGATGAAACCTCCCATTTTAAGGGATCGAACCTCATGTAGAAAAAAAAATCAGGTGGTCATGCGTTAGCTAGATGGGTACATTTGAATCTGCATCAAAAAATATTCTGTTAGTGCCTTCAAACACACTTGGAAATCTCAGTTCATCGGTCTGGAGTAAACATGAGATATATACAATGCCAAAATACCGACAATAAAGCAGGTCAATCTCGATAAAGCCTCCTCATAATGGAGCCGATCGACCAGCTCGACCATAGGGTTCGGTTACAAAATAGGCATGTCTTATATCATTTCGAATACAATATGCTATTCAGTACCAACGTTAGCAAGTGGGCTTAGAAAAAATTGAAAAGAAATTAAAGATTATTAGTGATCGAGCCAAAGATCAACAAGAAACGAGCTACAAGTTAAATCATGTATATCGTTCCCATTCCAGATAAGTACTTCGATAGAACGAAATGCTTTCTTGCGAATTCAATAAAACAATTTAGTTCCTTTCAAAGAAACGAATCGCTTATAGATCAGCAACAATGGCGCCCAGCCTCACCGGCCTGCCTGTCCCTCCGATATATTCACCCCAAACAGCCTCACCGGTGACTCTGCGTCGCGGCGCTCGATGTACAACTGCTTCTCTGGCCCAGTGGATCGCCAGAATCTGATCACGTCGCCTGCCTTTAGGTTCTTCTCTTCCACGAACCGAATCCATCCCTTGGTCAGCACGTAGCTCTGGCTGCTGTTCCAGTACGAGTACCGGAATCGCCACACCTTGCCGGCGGCGTCCTCAAAGTTGAGTAGCACGCCCTTGGACCCCTCTGCTGTTCCGCTCCAAAACTGGAAGTGTGTCTCCGCGTGTTGCTTCGGGATCACCAGCCGGTTTAGTTTCCCCACGTCGCTCGGCGTCACCGCCTTCTCGAACAGCATCACTCGCGCTGTCTCGTGGTAGCTCTGCGCCCGACGACGCGAGACCCCAAAGGCGCCGGCACTAGCGCGCTTGCTATGCCGAAGCTCGTCGACGAACGTGTGCTTACGCAGCATGCCAATGATCTCCGCCTTGGAGTGCTTGGCGAGAAACGCCAGCGCCAGCGCGCCCTCCTCGTCCTCCGCCGACAGCGGCACGAAGTTGGTGACGGCGTCGCGGCCGCGGATGCGCTGCGCCGCCACATCGTAGGCGCGCGCGGCTTCGGCCTCGTCGACGAAGGTGCCGAGCCAGACGCGCTTCTGGCGCTTGTAGATCTGCGCGCCCCACCGGCCGTTTGGCTGCGGTACGACGCCCCTGTACCGAGACGAAGGCAGCTTCGAATAAGTCGTCCCGGGTGCAGAGTACTCCGCCTCCAGACTGAAATCGAAGGCCACCCTGACAGCGCCGCTCTCCATCCTCTCTAGGAAAAGAAAAAGGAAAGATCGACGTCCTCACGTGCCTGTTTGATTCTTAGAAAACTAGCTACTGGTGCAGCTGCCGTTTCAATTGTCGATCTGAAAAAACATAAAATGTAGCTCAAAAAATAAAGGTGGAAGTACCGTTTGTTTGTTTGTTAGCGGAATGAAAATTGAGAATTTAAAATTATATAGAAATGTAGTGCATATATAAATATAATTTAGTAAATATGATATTTAGAATTTCTATATTCTCATTTAATATCGTGAACATTTATACTCATTTAATGTTTTATTAAAAATTTATATACAAATATAAATACAGAGACATATTATGTTGACGTTGGAGCTCGATGTCCATGACTGTGAGGGGTGCCCCTCTATCACACGGGGCGCATGTGACCATAACGGACATGGAAACGTAATATTGACGTTTAACATAATAAATTCTTATAAATACATTTTTTAGGAATAAATTATCTTTATTTATTTATTTATTTTATTTAAATTTAAAAATAACTAATCTAGTCTTATAAAAATTCTCATAAATAAATTAAGAAATACTTGTATCATGACGTATTAGTTTAGTTTTTTTTTTAATGAATAGTTTATTAAAAAAAATTTATCTATGAAGTTACTAGAGCATTCGATCCGTAGGTGTCTGACGTCCTACTACATAATTATCCTGGGTCAGAGGCAATCTTTATGTCATCACGTGTGAATGACGTGACAACCTTATCCGGGGTTTCTAACTGACTTATTGTGAGCCTGAGGGATATATCGAGATGATCCGACGGGGACAGAATGAGAATGGGACTCGGTGGCCCATAGTTGGGTTAAATTAGATGCTGGCAAAGAGTTGGTGGACAATAATGTTGTATAATGACCCTAAGAGCCACGTTAATGTTGAGTGTTATAATATTTAAATAATATTACAATCTATAACATTAACAACACAATAATAACGTTTCACAGTAAGATTTTAAAATAATGAATATTAATATTAAAATAAATATAGGTATATGTTAATAAAAAGAATATGTTAATATAATAAATATGTGGTATATAAATTTTATATTTTTAAGAGATGACATATATTAACATTAAACTAATATGAATGCCCTAACATTTTTGGTCAATTTAAGTCAATCAATCACTATTGATGTAGGAGGATTTAAAGATTATTATTATTAATTTTGATAATTTTTATTCTTTGATATATAAGATATTTTTTTGTATTTACGTATTTTTGGTTATTTTTACCTTTTAATTTTTTATATTTTGTGTCTGTTCAAAAATTTTAGGATTATGAGTATATTAATAATTTTTTTAGAATTTTTTTCCTTTCTTTATAAGATAGCAATTATTATCTGTATACTAATATTTCTTTTCTATATTTGGGTCTTAGAGTCTGAAATTTATATAATCATATGTTTAGAAGTATGAGGAATTATCCTTGAATATTAAATAAAATTTTCTTTTTCAGAAAAATCTAGAGGACAACAGTTATCTCTTCTTGCCTTCTTCTTAAATCCTCATTCTCGTCAGTCCACAGGATAATTATTATTATGTCTGGCATCAATTGGTATTAGAGCTGGAAGGTTCTTATTGAGGAAGTTGAGCATCAAATCGAATGAAAGATCATCGGGGTCATGATTGTGGTTGTGCAAGGCAAGTTTTGTCTAAGAAAAGTTCGCACCGTAGTCATAGCACTTGTTGGTGCAATTAGCACCAATAAGTCAAACTCATGTTTTGATGAATAATAAATGGATTAAAATTATATATTGTGTGTTCTAATTCTTTTACCAAGTGTGAAGGATAGAAAAACTTGATAGGAACCAGATACTAAGCTGAAGTCTAGTTGAGTCAGGGAGAACCAGACATTTGACATGAAGTCCAACTGAGTCAATAAGGACTAGACAGTTGGCAGGAAGTCCAGTCAGATTAGGAAGGACCAAACAATTGGCTAAAGTCTATATGTGGCATATAATAGGAAGACCTGATGAATCAAAAGATTAAGGTCAAGTCAGTCTGCAATGGTAAGTGAGATAAGTATTGGAGGAGAGTGATCTAGAGAGGATGAGTCATAGTGGAACTGTAGGCACTAGTCCAGCTTAAATCCATTTTTGAAAGTTTAAACTAAGACCATGACTAAATCCTGGTCTTGGAAAGACATGATTTAATTAATAATTTTATCTTTTTGTTCTAACTCTATTTTGCAAATTATTTTTATGTTATTAGACTAATGTATTTTGCAGGAGTTAAATGCAAAAAATTAAACTCGGATGAACAGTGTCCGAAGCGCCTCAGAGCTACAGGGAGGCACCATGGATCTCAGTGGAGGCACCTTGGACATGTCGAAAGTGCCCTCATGCGGATAAACTTCGGGAATAAAAGTTTGCTGAGCGAAGATGCCCTGGAGTACATTGGAGGTGTCTCGGAGCGCATTGGAGGCACCTCAGAGCCATTTGAGGTGCCCTCGCATGTATAAAAACTGAGGACTGTTGATCAGATAAGTGTTGTCGAAGGTGCCCTGGGCTATTAGAGGCGCCTCCAACACTATTTAAAAGAAGGCTTCGAGCAGATGCTTCACAACACTTCTACTAAGCACTTCCTCAATCATTTGGCTTCTCCGACTTCATACTACTATTGTGCTGCAACATTGTTACACCTGACTACTGCAAACGAACCAACTCCAACACTCGAGCCATTCATTCCTTTGTCTTTAGTTGGGCAATATTTAATTTATAGCTATTTAATTTTGTATAAGGAAGTGTATATCTGTTACACTTCCTTCCTTATTGTTGTATTCAATTATGATTGCTTTTAGTGGATTATTTATCGAAAATGTCAACAGGACATGGGTCTTGGAGTATGAGTCGTTGAAGACTCCAAATCAAATAAATCGACCGTGTTCTGTTTTAGTTTATTTTTCTGTTACGCACTCACTTTCTTCTAAGTTTCAAAAAAGATAAAGTTTTTTAAAATCACATGATTCACCCCCTTTCATATGTCTAACGATCCTACAACATCCAAGATGAGATTGAGGTTTACAGAGGCAAGTTATATATGATTTAAACCAGCTTGTAACAGTGGTGAGATAAATTTTGAAGATCGTGAGGTACGGGGTTGAGAGAATCAACATGGATATCTCAGATTTCGAGTTAATCTACTCAAATTTTCTAGTATATCACATATAGAGAATTTTATTGATTGGATCAACAACATGGAGTGGATTTTCGAATATAAGCAAGTTCCACATCAAATGAAGGTGAAGCTAATTGACATCATACTCAGGGTTGAGCATTGGCATTGTGGGAGCACTTGCAATGCTCACGAGACAGACATGACAAAACCAAGATCAAGGATTGGGAGAAGATGAAAGATTACTTTCTTCCTTTTGAGTACACTCAAAATTTCATTCCAGGAAACTTCCTTTGCCATGGAGGGCAATAGCTTTGATGCCCGAGATGACCTGGATGGATTCAAAGATAATTTGGAGGTAAAATTTATCCAATAAGAGTACCATGATGAAGAAGACCCATACAAAGAGGAGATAGAGCCAGAAGAAGCTGCAAAGGAACCCTTGAAACCAACAGGTGAGGGGCTTACTCTACTAGTAGAGGAGGAGCCTTACCTACCCCATTGGTTCCTATCAAGGAAAATGTTGTTGCGGTCAAGGATGATGTTGTGAAGATCGTTAAAGCCATTGAATAAACGGTCATCCCCATAGTACCTATTCATCGGGTAAACTCATTGTCCGAGGATGATGGTGCATCATTCTACCGCTACCTCCTGGTGTTCTAAAAGTTCTCCAAGTTTTCGGTGATCCACTACAACTAGGACAAGGAGGTTCACTACTTCGGTAAGGTCATAGTCGACCTTGGCTCACACAAGGAGCTCAGCATCGATCCTGCGTGTGCCCCCAATGGCTACTCCACGGTCGCCTTCATGACCAAGATCCTAAGAGAAGCCTTCTCCTTAGAAAGGGACGCCACGTCAAACATCGAAGACCTTGTCAGGAAGAAACCTCTCCCTTCCAAATCTTCAAGCTTTGGTATCACGTTCTACCTCCGACATAGTCTGAAACTATACTACAATGTGTGTGGCCTCGGGCGAAGCAATTGCGGTGCTCATGAGACAGATAAGGCACAACCAAGATCAAGGATTAGGAGAAGATGAAAGATCATTTTCTTTCTTTTAGATATACTCAAATTTCATTCCAAGAGAACTTCCTTAATACTAGAAAACGTTAGTCCGGAGGCAAATATAAGATATATATCCTGGAAAATAGAGTATTAGCACAATTAAAAATCAAACAGAATATTAATTAGATTTCGTCTCCTCGAGACCGGAATCTAGTCATGATCTCGACTTAGATATCCGAAATGGGTCTAAGTCGGATCGATGCCTAATGTTCCCTTCCCGGGAATGCGTCCTCACAGTTACTCCCCTCCAGTGACTTACCTCCACTTACCTGTCAGACATCCAGTCAGCCCTTCGATCAGTCTGGGCTTCGTTCCAGCTATCCGGTCAACCTGTCGACCTAACTAGACTTCGTGCCAAACGTCCGGTCAACCCGTCGACCCGTTTGGGCTTCGTGCCAGACATTAGGTCAGCCCGTCGACCTGTCTGGGCTTCTCCTACACACTCGGTCAGAGTGTTAGATCACCACAAAAACTAACTTAACCTATTTTATCATTCATCAAAACTTGAATTAGACCGTTAATGTTAACCGCACCAATAGGTTCTTGGGTTTTTGAGAGACAAATGTTGCTACATTTCATAACACAAAGAGGCAATCCAAACTAAAAAAAAAAAAGCAAGCAAAGCAAGGTTCATGTCGTAAAGACTTTTTTTATTTCCTTTGTAATCTTATTTTTGTTTCTTATTTATATTCTCACATTCGAGCTTGTATAAGGCTTCTCTGCCTATGGAAAATTTTTAAGAATGAGGCATTCATAGTGGAGTTGTGAGTGTGAGGAGTGGACTATTTTGTTGGTGCAATATCCCTTAGGTCAAGGTTGACTGGTTTGACCAAGCTTGAGTCTTGGTCATAGTTTCGATGTTTGACAATACATGTAGACACATAGACAATGCAGGTGCAGTTGTTCATATGGGGAGATTCTGATCAGAGACTGATCAGTGTGAATGAAGAAGAGTCAAGTAGGTATACCTGACTGGAAGGAAACCCTGGTGAGTGAAGCCAGGTGAAAGTCCTAGTGAGTGAAGCTAGGTAGATGGAAATCCTGGTGAGTGAAGCCAGGTGAAAGTCCTAGTGAGTGAAGCTAGGCAGTATGGAAGTCCTGGTGAGTGAAGCAAGGCAGAAGGAAAATCCTGGTGAGTGAAGCCAGGTGAAAGACCTAGTGAGTGACGCTAGGCAGTGTGAAAGACCTAGTGAGTGAAGCTAGGCAGATTGAAAGACCTAGTGAGTGAAGCTAGGTAGATTGAAAACCCTAGTGAGTGAAGCTAGGTGAAAGTCCAAGTAGGTCAAGAGAGTGACCGGATACTTGGCATGAAAGAAAAGTCCAAGTGGGTCAAAGGGATTAACCGGACACTTGGTGAGGGAGTCCTAGCAGGTCAAGGGAGTGACTAGATGCTAGGCATGACGTACCAACAGGTTAAGGTTGACCGAATGTTGGTTTGGGAGGTTTGGGACTTGGTTTTGGGAAAAAACCAAGTGCTGGATCGATCAGTGGATCGATCCAGACCTTTCCCAGCGAACAGAAAGCCTCTGGATCGATCAGTGGATCGATCCAGAGGTCTCAATCGATCAGTGGATCGATTGGGACGCTGCTGCTTCGCGCGATAAGCACTGGATCGATCCGTGGATCGATCCAGGCATTTTTCCAGAGCACAGAGGCGCTCTGGATCGATCCGTGGATCGATCCAAAGCCTCCCCGATCGATTGGGAATAATCGAATCGATTGGGATCCGACCATTGAGTCGTATTTGAGCTGCAGGCGAGCGCTGTCTTCGGCATCTCTTCACAGATTCATTTCAGATCTTCACCAGCTCCTCCACAGCTCTTCTCAAGCTCGAGATCGTCAGTTCTTGAAGGTTCTTGGAGGTTCTTCCAAATCAAGAGGCGGATCAAAGCAAGGAGAAGAAACTAGGGTTAGGGTTTGTGCACTCATTGTAAGCTTGTATTTCTTTACTACCCTTTCTTCTTCTTGTATTGAGTCTTGTAGGGCTTCTCCGCTCTTGGTAGTTACCATAAAGGAGAGTTTCATTAGTGGAGGATGTGTGTGTTGGTGTGGATCCTTGGACTAGTCACCTCTTGTGAGGTGGATACCAAGTAAACCAACCGTGTTAGCGTTGTGTGATTTGTTTCTGTATTTTTCGCTGCACATCTTCGAAGAAACAAGCAACGCCGAACACCGGGCATGCGACGAGCTATTCCCCCCCCCCCCCCCCCTCTAGCTACTTTTGGTCCTAACAAGTGGTATCAGAGCGAGGTCGCTCTTCACCGGAATCATTGCCGGAAGGGTCAAGCATAACAATAAAAGCTAGAGGGTGAAGAAGTTGGAGAAAATTCTTCAAGTTCAAGATTTTATCAAGCTCAACTTCAAGATGCAATTCCAAGATGGACTTGGATTTGATACAAGGGTGGCTCCACCATACACATCCACAAGCTTCGATTCTTGGAAATCAAGAATCGAAAATTTTCTTATGATGGAGATAGAGCAATGGTTTGCTCTTATGGAAGGCTTCAAGGCTCCAACAAACTCCAAGGGCAAGCTTCTCAAGAAAAGCAAATGGAGCTCGGAGCAAGTCCAAAGGTGCGAGGCCAATGACAAAGTGACCAAGCTTTTGGAAAATTTATTGCCAAGCACCATCCTTTGTAAAATTGGAGAATTTGAAGATGTCAAGGATTTATGGAGCAAATTGGTCAAGCTTCATGAAAAGATCCCCTCCATTGTACAAGAGCAAGAAGTATCCAGAGAGGGTGACTCTTTGGAGCAAGATCAAGAGGAGGACTCCGAGGTTGAGAGATGTTCAACCTCCGAAGAAGAAGTCCAAGAAGAAGCTTCATCCTCAAGGGAATGCATCGAAGGGAACAAGGAGGGAGCATACTCCTTGTTTCATATTCAAGATGATGAAGCCTCCACCTCTAGGATTGAGGGGGAGCAACTCTTGGTGACGCCGGATCAAGAAGAAGGAGAATCCTCCACATCCGGGTCAAGAGAAGAAGAGAATGAAGAAGATTCCACCTCCACAAGTCAAGATAAATCAATTGGAGGGAAATCGATTTCGGATCAAGAGGAAGCCTCTACATTCATATCAAATGGAGGAGCAAGTGTCACCCCTACACAAGAAGGTATAAATATTTCAATTAATGATAAGAATCATATTATATGTTTTGAATGTAGGGAACATGGGCACTACAAAAGCAAGTGCCCTAAATTGGCCAAGAAGAAGGGCCAAGTGGCACCTAAGGGCAAGGAGAAGCCAAAAGAGACCATCCCCGGAACAAAGAAGAGCAAGGAGCACATTGTGTGTTTCTCTTGCAATCAAAAGGGGCATTACCGGAGTCAATACCCTAAGGGGAAGAAGATGGTCAAGGCTCAAGGAGGAAGCTCAAGTCAAGGGGGAGCCTCTAAGGTAAAAAGGAAGGTAACTTTTATTGAGCCTACCCCTCTACATTATGGTAAAAAGCATGATAGTTCTAATTTTTATCATTTTAATGTAATTTACCATAAGAATAGAAAGCATGAGGGCTTTAAGGAAAAGCATGTGGCCCTACATGCCAAAACTACCCAACCTAAGGTTAGGAAGGTAGATAGACACTTGGGCGGGAACACTAAGGATAATAGATACATGCCCAAGAACAAAAATGCTCATGGACCAAAACCTAAGGATTTAATGATAGAAAATCAAGTCTTGAGGTCAAGACTTGATAAAATGGAAAAGACCCTAAAAAGGATGGAAAATATTCTACAAGGGCAAAATGAGCAATACCTAGGGCTAGGAAAATCAAAGCCATCAAATGGCCATAGAGGGTTGGGATACAAACCAAAGGCTAAGAAGGATGTGCCCTCGTACCATAGAGTTCCATATAGTTATGGAACAAACTTTAGGTCCAGTGGTCAAGCCAAGAATACTAGGGAAGTCATCCCTAAGAGTATTTTTGCGATAAATGTGACTAAGACTTCTAAGAAGTCTAAGAAAGTCACTAACAAGGTCACAAGGGAGGCTATCCCTAGAGTTGACCTAGAAAATATGACCAAGGCTTCTAAGAAGCCCAACAAGGTCACTAGGAATGTATCTAGGGAAGTAATCCCTAGTGAGTACCTAGAGCATCCAAGGAGCACCAATAGGTGTTGGGTTCCTAGGAGCATCTTCTCTACCCATAGATGGGTTAGAGAGTGTCACCTCCGATTAGAAGGGTAGTTAACCCAACTTTGAGGAAATTGACACTCAAGGAGCATTTTCAAGATTTTTGTTAACCTTTGAAAATGAAATGGAATTATTATTTACTCTTTGAAAGAGTAAAATGTGTCTAATGGTGGAAAATTTGATTTTATCTTAAATGGCATAAATTAAGAAAACCTAGAGAAATACCAAGTTGGGATTTTGGTATGTTCTTAGGAAATTGAAGGCATTTTAAGTCTTAATTTAAAAGTGCTACTCTTGTGGAAAAATGAAATATGCCAACATTTGAGGAATATGTTTAATTTCAATTGGCATAAATTAATCAAGGGAATTAGAAATGCCAATTTAGGTTTTGGCATTTTCTTGAAGCACTTATGGGCAATCTAAAGTTTAATTTTAAGTTAGCTAAGTTTAAGGACACCTAGATAGGTAATCTAGGTATTTTATTAATGCTAAATCTTGCCATGATTGTTTGCCCATCATATGCCATGACATCATGTCTATTTTTGCATTCATGTTTTATTATGACAAATCCAAAAATATCATGTCATGACATTCATACATCATGTAGTTATAGGATATTTTCTTTTGAAAAATTAGTTCCTTTTGATGTATGTCATAACATTATCATGCATTAAGTTTAATTCCTTGTAATTAAGGACAAATGACATTTAACAACACTTATTAACAAGTGACATCCTAGGTGGAGGTCTAATATGTCTAAAATGCCTAGATAGATATGCATGATCCCTAGAATAGGGCAAAACCAAAATCTCACATCTCACAAGACCTATAAGATGACTTGTATGTGTTTTAGTACACATTAGATACAAGTGAGATGTTAGGATGATGAACAAAACTCAATATGTTGATTTAGCGCATTCTTTTGAGTTTTAAGTTCATCAAAACACATAGTTATGTGTTTTCCCATCATTGGGAAAGCTAATGTACAAGTCATGTGCATTAAGCCCAAGGAACATGGTGGGATATTGGTTTGAAAATGTTTTCAAAATGATTTTGGAAAATCTTGGTGAAGGCTATCTTTTGATAGTAATCACCATTGAATAGTTAGACACAAACTTGAAGAAAATACTAAAGTTTTTGCAAGTTTTCAATTTTGTGTCAATCTTTGAAAATATGAAGTATTTTCATAGAAAACTATTTTTCCTTGATAGTATATGCCCTAAATAATGCCTACACGAAATTTCATGATTTTTGGATTTTTGTAGAATTTTCTAGGGATTTCTGAAGTTGGCTGATGTTGAAATTCAGCAACTATCAGAGCTCCAATCGATCCATGGATCGATTGGAGTGCCTGAATCGATCCGTGGATCGATTCAGAAGGCAAGTCTTCCGCGAGCAGAAGCTCGCTGGATCGATCAGCCGATCGATCCAGGAAGTCTGAATCGATCAGTGGATCGATTCAAAAAGGTTCAATCGATTGGAACCCAACTCCAATCGATCCAAGTTGCTGATTTTGGCTGGGAAAGCATGATTTCAGCATCTTTAAACCTATTTTAGTCTAGGTAACCATTCCAAACCCCTCAAAATACATTAGTATACATAAAAAGAGTGTTTTCGTGTTGAAAACAAGGATGGATTGGTTAAGGAAGACTATATTGGAGTTTAGGGTGAGGTTTGCTTCAAATTTTGAATATTTGAACTTCAAAGCTTCTAAATTTGGGTTTCCTAAAGGATTAGGGATTCCAAGTCATTGTTGGTGCAATGACAGAAGTTACCACCATGTCTTTAGGGGGAGGGACTCTTTAAAGGCATGAAAATTATTTTTCATGAACCTTGGAAGGTGGTTAACCTTCCGTTAGGTGGATAATGCTCAAGGATGGACATTTGCCTACATTGAGGAAGAATGTAGGGTTAAGGATAAATGAAGGGTATGAGACCTTCATTTGGGTCATTAGACCATGTTAATGCTCCAGAGCGAGCATTATTTGAAAATGAAGGGAATGAATCCTTCATTATCGTGTTGGTCACAATGAGTGAAGTTGTGAACAACGATGAGCAACTCTTCAGGGGGAGAGTTTTCAACAATGGGGCATTTGTTGAAGAGTGCCCAAAATTGAGGCACGGGTTTATGTGTGCTCAAAGATGGGTTGATGTGTGCCAATAGGGGGAGAATGTGTGGTTTAAGTTAGGCCTTCATTACCTATGGGGGAGGTCATAGGGGGAGAATGAAGGGAACCAACATTCATACTTTGGCATGAATGGAGTTAAGGCTATGAGATTAGCTTAACTCAGAATGGTCCAAACTTAAAGGTATTGTCAAACATCAAAAAGGGGGAGATTGTTGGTGCAATATCCCTTAGGTCAAGGTTGACTGGTTTGACCAAGCTTGAGTCTTGGTCATAGTTTCGATGTTTGACAATACATGTAGACACATAGACAATGCAGGTGCAGTTGTTCATATGGGGAGATTCTGATCAGAGACTGATCAGTGTGAATGAAGAAGAGTCAAGTAGGTATACCTGACTGGAAGGAAACCCTGGTGAGTGAAGCCAGGTGAAAGTCCTAGTGAGTGAAGCTAGGTAGATGGAAATCCTGGTGAGTGAAGCCAGGTGAAAGTCCTAGTGAGTGAAGCTAGGCAGTATGGAAGTCCTGGTGAGTGAAGCCAGACAGAAGGAAAATCCTGGTGAGTGAAGCCAGGTGAAAGACCTAGTGAGTGACGCTAGGCAGTGTGAAAGACCTAGTGAGTGAAGCTAGGCAGATTGAAAGACCTAGTGAGTGAAGCTAGGTAGATTGAAAACCCTAGTGAGTGAAGCTAGGTGAAAGTCCAAGTAGGTCAAGAGAGTGACCGGATACTTGGCATGAAAGAAAAGTCCAAGTGGGTCAAAGGGATTAACCGGACACTTGGTGAGGGAGTCCTAGCAGGTCAAGGGAGTGACTAGATGCTAGGCATGACGTACCAACAGGTTAAGGTTGACCGGATGTTGGTTTGGGAGGTTTGGGACTTGGTTTTGGGAAAAAACCAAGTGCTGGATCGATCAGTGGATCGATCCAGACCTTTCCCAGCGAACAGAAAGCCTCTGGATCGATCAGTGGATCGATCCAGAGGTCTCAATCGATCAGTGGATCGATTGGGACGCTGCTGCTTCGCGCGATAAGCACTGGATCGATTCGTGGATCGATCCAGGCATTTTTTCAGAGCACAGAGGCGCTCTGGATCGATCCGTGGATCGATCCAAAGCCTCCCCGATCGATTGGGAATAATCGAATCGATTGGGATCCGACCGTTGAGTCGTATTTGAGCCGCAGGCGAGCGCTGTCTTCGGCATCTCTTCACAGATTCATTTCAGATCTTCACCAGCTCCTCCACAGCTCTTCTCAAGCTCGAGATCGCCAGTTCTTGAAAGTTCTTGGAGGTTCCTCCAAGTCAAGAGACGGATCAAAGCAAGGAGAAGAAACTAGGGTTAGGGTTTGTGCACTCATTGTAAGCTTATAAGCTTGTATTTCTTTACTATCCTTTCTTCTTCTTGTATTGAGTCTTGTAGGGCTTCTCCGCCCTTGGTAGTTACCATAAAGGAGAGTTTCATTAGTGGAGGGTGTGTGTGTTGGTGTGGATCCTTGGACTAGTCACCTCTTGTGAGGTGGATACCAAGTAAACCAACCGTGTTAGCGTTGTGTGATTTGTTTCTGTATTCTCCGCTGCACATCTTCGAAGAAACAAGCAACGCCGAACACCGGGCACGCGACGAGCTATTCACCCCCCCTCTAACTACTTTTGGTCCTAACATATTTGATTAGTCATCTCAAAGAGGTAGATACCAAGTAAAATCCTAGTGTTAACATTGTGGAGTATATTTACTTTAAGTTTCCGATGGCATTAAAAATTGAAGAAGCGACCAAGCTATATCGATATGGAAGAATCTAATCCAACAGTGTCATGAAGCTTCCATCCTTGCAGTTACCTAGCAACAAATTGAAGGTTTCGCTGAGTAGTAGGGACATTGATGTCAACATTGATTTACTTGGATTGGAAGTATCTCAACAGCTACTCATCAACGAAATCACTAGAACTTCCTCTCCCCGTGCGACTTAGGGCTTGAATAACTTAGCAACAACATCTCACTCCTTTGAACTCAACGATATGATGGGGCCTATAAATACATCGCTACTAACTCAGTTGCATAACATCTCCATGCAACTCCTTAATTCCAATCCCCTCCTAGTCTCCAGAAGCACCAGTCGCAGCATCTCTCAGGATTCGATGGCAACCTGTCTTCATCCTTGCCAGTGAACGCGACATTATCCTTCCACCTCGACCGAGGGGATATTGAGGGGATGATCTCCGTTCTTGAGTCCTATAGGCAAGATGTTAAAGATGGTGATAGTGATGCAAACTTTTCACACTTATCGAGGCTAATGTATGACATCACCTTTTCAACTAATGATAGACCAAAACTTTTGAGTTTGTTGACTTCATTGTTTGGTGAGGCCTTATTATACAAGAAGCCCATGCATTCTCAACAAATGATTGTTATTCCTAGGATGGGTTTGTTGTTGAGGGTTGGCCTTATGAGGAAACTAGGATTTATTAGAGGAGAAAATTGAGATCAACTTGGTCAAACTCTTATGCATGGTCTCTTCAAATACTGAGTCCACTACATGAAGGATACTCTATGCACTATAACAAATATAACTTTCCGTAGAGTGCAAATATGTTATACACAGTGTACATTGCATGTTGCACAACTGCAAGTTGTTGAAAGTCATAAGATATTAAGAGCATTCACAGCACGCAATGTGTGCTTCGGTTAAGAGCATTTGTAGCATGCGTCGCGTGCTGCGGTTAAAAGCATTCGCAGCGAGCGTCGTGCGCTGTAGTTAAGAGCATTCACAGCGTGCACCACACATTGTGGTTAAGAGCATTTGCAACACATAGTGCACACTGCAGTTAACCACCTACAATTATCGCCAATATTTATTTAAAATATATAATTCAAATTTAAAATTTAGACATCATCCCAATTAATTCATCACTTAAAATAGAAATAAAAAATTTTAAAATCCAATCAAAATATGAATCCATAATTTTTATTCATCTAATAAATATTTGTATCAATTTACATATGAAACTAATACAACATTAGAAATTTGATCCATTAAGGATTTAAACATTTCCTAATACAAATTAAGCCTTCACCAAATAGCCAATACCATCCATGGTTTCGTCGAAAGCCAAGGATATCCGATTCTTTCCAAGCCTCTTTTATCGTAAACAACTAAATCAATCCATCTAGTAACACCGTCTTCATTAACCATTGCAAAGATCTCTATGTTTACCTCGAGGACAACCTATACAACAAACAAAATATCATTAAAATCGAGTAGCAGGAAACATAATTTATACTAGTGGGTTATAAATTGAAGGCGACTAGAGAAAGTACAAATCAAGAATTATGATTATATAAAGCATCAAGATTTTGTAGCAAAATAATATTTAATTAACAAAGTTTTGAACTGGTTATTATGAGTTCCACAAATTAGTTTGTGGTTTGTAATGCCAACAAGAGAAGACACTCAATATGAAAACTTATCATAAAATGGGTGAATAAATTCAAGCTTTATGTCATATATTGAGTATCAAATAGATGAAGTTAATAGGTTGTCCCCTATCCTTGTACAAATAATGCGAATAGGTGCATACTGATGATTTTTTATAGTTGTCTAGTTTACATTGTTCCAAGATAGAACCACACAGAGTCCAAGCATCCCACACATCAAAATTATGGCTTGCAAATACAAACTCCATTCTCTTGTTGATATGGTACCCTGCAAAACATGAAGAAATTATATGGAAGTTGTGAATTTGTAGCCAAAGCAAACACTCGTTGGTGTTGCATTAATTGAAAGCTTGCAGACATTAAATTCAATTTCTAACCTATAAGAGTTTTCCACTGGAAGATAAAGACTGCAATCCAATTATGCCCTTGAGATGGTAACCGCTAATAAGAGAGATGAAGTAGCATTTAAATCAACAACACTAAAAACTATTTTGTATATAAGTCACTTGCATTGTTAAAAGTAAAATTCAAAAAAAGTGTACTGTATTGAATGCCTCACTGCATGATGCTGAAATACAAGGTGTATGATACCTACAGTAGAGAAAGGCCAAAATTTCATGATTAAGCCCTGTGATAAAGTCTAAAGGTATGTTGTCATAGCTCTCACCCACACTCTCCCTCTCCTTTATTCTTCCTTTCATTGCTTGTCTAGATCCTCTAAGTTATGTAACTCACCCAATTAACTTGTCATATCAACTATAATTAACCTAACTCAAATTAAATAAGTCAATAATCACTCCCTCATAGTTCTACAGTTACTGAAAGGACATTTTGATGATACCGTGCCATATGAAGACTATAAATTTGTAGAACACTAGTGGATGGAAGCAAAAGTTGTACTTGTTCATAGAGTTTTATCAGTCTGGATAGAATGGGAACTAGAAATTACCATATAACTGGTTTTAAAATGTGCATGAAGGCATATGCCAGTTCTCGCTTCCGGGTTTCATCGACTAGCGCATCTTTGATAAAATTGGAAAAGTAGTATAAGAGAAACATAAATAGCCATGGTACAAATGAGCACAAGAGAAGTTGCATCTTGAGGCACTTGAGTCAACTTATCATCAAGTACAATTCTATTTTCCTCGAGTGTAATAATGGCTCCACTTGTACAGCGTCATAGGAATTGGATCCTTGTTATATGAAACAATCACCTATTGAACCATTCTAGATTAAAGACTTAAGCATTCTTTTTTATATTCTATGAGCATTAATCTTTCATGAAAAGACAAATGATTAAAAAATAATGAAGGAATAGAAGCTGAGTAAGATCAAGCTTGAGTGATTACTAATCAAAAACCTAAGTTCCCACTACAAAAATCTATAAAACATGTTGAAATTAACTTTTAGAAAAATAAACACCATCTACATAGGTAAATCAAAGCCAAACATCAATCTAGCACCTACCGATCCAAAATGTCATCATCAGAATACAACTATACAAAGCAAACAACACTATGAACATCAAACCTAGGAACCCCATGTAAATGGTCATTGCCAGCAAGAAGAGCAATAGCAATAAGTTGTTTTCTTTTCAAACCAAGGCCATCTTCGATATCTGATATGCTATAGCACTCAAATGGTTCCTAATAAAATGTTGTATAGCCAAACAAAAAACAAGGAATTATTAGTAGAAAATTATTCTATGCAAACAATAAAACAGTGAGGAAGCAACAATAACATGGATGAAACAATTATGTTAAGAAAAAAAAAAAAAGTCTAGTCCTTACATTAGAATTAGAACTTAAGCACTTTACAATGCATTTTGCTCCAATGAGAAAGAAAAGTGTTACTAATATGGTGAAAGTTTCTTCAGAAAAGTATACCAAAAACCATTCTTTATCATTTTTGAATACACCACTAACTAACAAATTATTCACTAGCAGTTTTCCTGGTTCTAGCGAAGTTAAAACAAGGATTGACAAAATTTCACAAGGCAACATTGTTGGTTTTCTCAAGCACACAAAAAAAACTTAAACAAATTCTAAAAGCAAGAGCCTTTACCTATAAAGAGAGGTCGAAGGATTAAATCGAGATGGATCCCTAAATCGAAAAAAGATGGTGAATATTAAAAACCCTAACAACATATCATTTCATTGCCTTTCTTTATCCTCCTCTATGGGAGATTCCTAAAATCAATAAGCAACAGAAAAAAAAAAATCGACAACGATAGATTGAATAGTGGTAGATGAGCTCGAATTGGATAGATGAGCTGGTATCTTCATGAACTAAGGGGGAGAAAGTAGTACCTGGAAGGAATCGACAACGATAGATTGAATAGTGGCAGATGAGCTTGAATTGGATAAATGAAGGTTATGCAGGTTGCGTACCTGGAAGGAGGTGGAGGCTCATCAGCGACGGGCAGGAAGCAGGTGTTCTTCAATTTAGTGGAGGTCTTCGGCTGACAGGGCTTCGACGGAGAGGGCTTCGCCGAAGAGGGCTTCGCCGAAGAGGGCTTCAGCTAAGAGAGGATGGCGGAGATGTTCGGCAGACAAGTTTAGGGTTGGCACAGAGAAGCTTCAATGGAGGGAGTTGCGTGAGGAGGGCGTTATTTTAGGTTAGGCATGTGAGAGGTTCGTGTGAGGGTTTTGAGGAGTCTGGTTCTCAGGAGTGAGGAGCTTTGGCAGAAAAATAATTATAGGTGGATTTTCGCATAAAAAGTTTTGGCGAAAAATAATTAGGGAGGTCATAAGATGTTTCGATGGAAAATATTAAAAACATTTGAAGATTATTAACGGTGCATATTACATATTGTTAAAATTTTATAATATTTATTGATAGTGTGTATTTTTATACATCGTCATTTATATATGTATAATAATTATTAACAGCATGTTTCGTACACCATTACTATTAAATTTTAACAGCACACTTGCACATCGTAGAAAAGTTTATTGACAATATACTTTTTCTGTACGTCATCATTTGTATAAATATTATACTATCCGTAACGCACATAATTGGACGTGCCGTAAAAACTATTATTAATGGCGCACTTTAACTACGTGTCATTGATGATGTACTGCGAAAACTTTTGTTATAGTGATGGCAAAACATGTTTAGATATCAACGGATGGAATTGATATGTGCAAAATTGATTTTTAACTTCTCAAGTTTGGAAATAAAATTATATTTGGATCATCGAGGATTCCCAAACTCTAGCATCTACTAATAGATTTTGCCGATTTAATACTAGAGGGTTTTCTTCTTGGACAACCATTTGATACTACTCTAAAAATGAGGATAAGTTATTTTCAACCCAAGACAACTGATGAGAAGGATTCGTTAAATCTCTTTTACTATTTTTAGGAAATTATTCTTTTTTGTCATTTTTGAATATTTTTTGTTTAGGATATTTTGATAATTTCTATTTTTAGATTTTGACTATGTTTAGAATTTTTTAAGATTTTGAGATTATTTTTTCTATTAGGATCTCTTTACTTTCTTTACATAGAAATTGAGATATATATATATATTAGATTTTTTTTTTTTTTTTTTTTTTTTTATGTATTAGGATTTGGAATCTATATATGTGTCTATTTTAACTGTTTGAGATAATAAATTTTAAAAAAAAATATTCTAGAGACGATAATTTTATTTTCTTATCTTCTCCTAAATTTTCTTTTCTTATCAGCTTGTAAATAATCACTATCCCATCGAACGAAAAAACAGGCATCATCAAATCTCCAATCAATAATTACCGGAGAAACTAGATATTTGCTGAAGCATAAACACGTTTGAAAGGTTCTTACGAATAGGTTGATTAATCTGTGTTGACATTAATTATAACTGCTGCTTTAGTCCAAGCTCGAACTAAACTTGACCTGACCCGGACTCTGGCCTGCTCAGGCACAACCCAGCCTGAGACAACAAATTTTGCACATCCAAATTAAAATTCAAGAAAACATGACACAGCCGAAGTTCAAATTAGAATTGTACGGAGCGGAGTGAACATAGCAGCTTAAAATAATCACCGTGGTCATATTTTTTATCTGTCCTTTTCTAATAATATGTTGAAATTTTTATAATATTACTACACCAATACAAATGGTGGATTAGGGTGCGTAGTTCCAATGTGCTCCATAAAGTTGAAATTTGTGCACATTATTTGCTCCACAAATACTGGTCTCTTAATTGAAAGTAGCTTCATCAAGAGGAAGTGGAGAGAAGAGTAACCCAAAGCATGATCTTATTCTAGAGGTAGAGGTAAGAGAATAAGTTTCAACCTTTATGGACCTTAACATTTACCCTCTCAGGCATGAGAATTAGCAAGCTTGAAGCAATTGTGTTCAAAAACCATCCGTCTCTCCCGCATATTCATAGGCAGCAAAGAGGACATTGATCATCGATTCTCTACCAGAGAATCTCCGGTATCGACGACGCTATTGTTAGGACTGTAAATGAACCAAATGTTCGTGAACAAGCTTGGTGTTAGGCTTGGTAAGAACTTGTTTATGTTCGCTCAATATATATAAGATTAATTAAACAAACAAACTTGAACAACTTGTTAAGGTAAACAAACAAACTTGAACACATATGTGTTCAGCTCGTTAACATTCGTGAACAACGTTCGTGAACAATGTTCGTGAACAACGTTCGTGAACAACGTTCGTGAACAATGTTCACGAACTATATTTATAAATAAAACTCTTTTCAATATCCTAAATAAACAATAAAATAAAATAAAATAAAATAAATAAATAAATTTAAATTATCAATCTTAATAACCAATCAAACAATTAAAAGTTTCAAACAATCAAACAATCTTGAATTGAGAGATTGATAACATCTAAACGAATCAAGCTCGAACCAAGCTCAAGCCAAGCTTGAATTGAGAGCTTGATAACATCTAAATGAATCAAGCTCAAACCAAGTTTCAAACAAGCTCAAGTTCATAAAAAATAAACCAAGCCAAGTTTGAACACTTATTTCAAAAGCTTAGTTCATTTTAGATCGGCTCGGCTCGGCTCGGTTATCTTATCAAATAAGTTTGAACATCCCAAAACTGATCAGCTCGGCTCGGCTCGTTTACAGCCCTAACTATTGTTGACTGTCAAAGTGAAACGGTAATGTTTGGATGGAGTCTCCCAGACTGGGGATCAATCAGAGTACTGGAGCAGTTCTGAGTTCCAGAACAACAATATCGTGAAGTAGAGGACATGGAAGAAGGCACTGTTCACAGGAGATGCCAATCTCACGCTGAGAGATGTTTCAGTTGTGATCTCGGATCTCGCCGTCACTGACAATGGCACTTCAGGATTGGTGCCAGAGTTGTTTGAGAGAGATCCATGAAGGGCCGAGGATTTAGGGAGTCGTGACCGTGTCTCTCATGATTGACCACATGTTCCTTATATTTTTCTAAACGACTCTAAAATCTGTTAGATATTATGAAACAGTGTCCAAGAAATACCACCAACAAGCACTTGGTGATGAGGTTTGGAGATTGGAAAAGTTGGAGCTTTCTGTCGAAAATTCTCGGATGCAAAAATTCTACAACGTCCAGCGCTACTTGTTAAAGCTGTTGTAGGATTAACTCCATATAGCTAAACTAAATCCAATTGGATAGACTTAATCTCTATAAGATGGTTTACACTTGATTAACACATATCTAATTATCATTAAATTAACTAAACTCAATTAAGTGATCTAATACTTTAATACATGTAAAGCGAGTTTAGATTAAATGGATATGGATTCAATATGTAGGTTGAATAATCCGGTTCATTAATAGTAATGGGTTGTTAACGAGGGATGAACTTTAAGATGGATAATCCCTATAGGATGGGCTTGACATATAAAGGAAAATGCTCATGAATTAGGGTATGTTCTAGAGCCTCTTCAATCTCTTTTCTTCCTGATCGAGAGAAAACTAAGGATTGTCGCCGCCCACTCCTGTAGAAAATTATTCCACACTAATAAGAACTCTGGCGTCAAGTAAGAAGCAATACTTCTTTGCGATAGATTCAAGTCAGCTATTCATGAGTTATTGTTTCAGTTTTGTATTGTGCTTTAGAGACTGATAGAAGCTAGATCATGTTGTAAATGTATCCTTTAATTCATATATGATGTATTACAAATCTAACAATTGGTATTAGAGCTTAAGATTGACTTATTATCAGTTTTAAGGCGTAAGGATTATTTTTCAACGTTTTAGTATAAATACATCAATTTTTATATTTGATTCCATATAGATGAGCGAAATTGATGTATATTCATTGAATGTAGCATGGATAGATTATGATTTAACATATAAATCAAGTTTTTTGCATTATCTGTGAAGAATGAGATTGGTGGCGCAATTTTAGGGCAAAAAATCGCGTTAAGAAATAGGCATTTTCTGATATCAATCGATTGGGAGTCGCGGATTCACGATCAGAAGTTTCTCGAATCGATCAGCCAATTGATTAGTGTTCGCCAATCAATTGGCATAAAGCTCAATAGATTGGGATGCTTAAATTCATGAACAGAAGGTCCGGAATTGATCAACTGATCAATTGGTGTTTACCAATTGATCAGCATGAGGAATCAATCGATTTGGATTGCTCAATCGTGACAAGAATCCAACAGAAAGACTCTGGATCAATCGACTGATCGGTTGGGGTCACCAATCGATTAAAGGTTGCAAGGAATTCAATAAAGAGCTTCTGGATCGATCGGCTGATCGATTGGGATAACCAATCGATTGAAGTTTGTGAAGAATAAACAGAAAGCTTCTGAATTGATCGGTCAATCGATTGGGGGTTCACCGATTGACCAATCGAGTTCGCTGAGTTATCCACAGAAGGTTTCTGAATCAATTGACTAATCGATTGACATTAGTCAATCAATCAGTTGATCAATTAGGGTGGATAAACGAGCGAACAAAAGACTTCTAGATAGATCAATGGATTGATTCATGTGTGTTTAATTGATTGATCAATCGATTGGTATGCGTCTAAATCTATTCACACTCATTCTTGATCGATTGATAAAGGTGTCAATCGATTGATATCTAATATCAATCAATTGATAATTAAATTTAGCTAAATTTTCATTAATTTCTTCCTAGATTTTTATTCGCTCTTGCTACTTAGTCAAACTTATACTATCGTCAAAGCGAGAACTATTGGGGAGGCTAGAAGTATTAGTGTAGAGGGATATATGTCCATGCTAAGGGTGATTGGTCCAAAGGAAAATCATTCTTATGCCAGATATATGTTTAAGAAAGTTCACAAATTAAGCTAAACTTCTTGATCATGCACATGGTGTGCCGACCCAAAGAAAGGGGCACTATATGGCCAGTTAGAGGCATTGTGAATGATGTTAGAAAACATAAGTTAACTAAGAAAGCTCATGAATAAAGTATCATGCACATAATGGGTCGACCCAAAGGAAGATAAGTTATGTGGTAGATGAAGGTGATCATGAGTTATTTAGAGAGTACTAATAGCAAATTATAATTTAGTCGAAAGACTTAATGTAATGTTGCACTAAGAATCTCTATTAATGTCCATATAGTTGCATGTTTTATTTTTTGCATTTCGTTATTGCACAACTATAAAGATGCATGCCTTGTTTATTAAATTGAGTTATGTTCTTTGTTTTTGTTTATGTAGTACTCTCAATATCTGCTAATTTGAACAACATCTCCGTGCTTATGACATAAACTTTGGACAATGGAAAGATCATATTACAGTTTTATTGGGCTATATGGATCTAGACTTTGCATTTAGACATGACCACCCTGTTGGAGTGTATACTGAAAGCCTAAGCTTTGTAAACATTCATTATGAATAAAGAATCACATTTGGTCAAATTGTCTACATTTGTTTGTAGTTGTTCATATAGTTTATATTGTAGATAACATAGTATGTGGTGTCACATGAAGAAGATGATGTTATCAGTACCTTATAAATTATAAACAGTAGCTCACGACTAAAATGGAAAGGAACAAACCATTAGAAAGTCGTAGTGTAATTAGGTATTAGTTTATCTTGACTATATAATTACACTAGTACACTCAGAGTGTATTGAGTAGGACCATTAGAGGTCGTTTCTTTTATACTGACTTTATAAAGGAACAAAGACCTCAGTTATTATGGAAGTGTGTGCTCTTAATCCTAATATAATAACAAGCACATATGTTTGATATTTATTTCTTTAATTTATCAATGGGTGAGATTTAGTTCGATGAATCAATAAACCCGATAAGTTGGGAAATGGTATCACTTATAGTGTGTGTTGTTGATTATAGAAGGAAACTGTGTCCTAGAGATACTAGGTTGATAATGTCCTCAAGAGGAGCTCATAAAGATTGTCATGTTAAACCTTGCAGTGGACTTAGTCCGACATGATAATAAGGTTGAGTGGTACTACTCTTGGACTAAGATATTAATTAAATGAGTTGTCAGTAACTCACTTAATTAGTGGACATTCGATATCTTAAACACAGGGAGACTAACATGCTCATAATAAGAAGGAGCCCAAAAATGTAATTTGGGATTGGTGCGGTAGTTCAATAATAGTTCTCTAGTGGAATGAATTATTATTGATAAAATTAAGATGTGTGTTCGGGGCGAACACGGGATGCTTAATTTTATCGGGAGACCAAAACCAATTCCTCCTCTCGGTCCCTCTCGTAGCCTCTTATTTATAGAGTTCTATACCCACCTATACCCACCTTCTATACCCACCTATAAGGGGCCGGCCAAGCTAGGGCCGGCCTAGGTATAAAATTGGGTGGCCGGCCCTAGCTTGAACCCAAGCTAGTGGGGGCCGGCCAAATTAAATTAAAAAGGGATTTTAATTTTAATTTTTATTATGTGGAAGAAATAATTTATTAAAGATAATTAAAATTAAAATATCTCTCTTGTAAAAGATCTACAAAAGATTAAAGAAAGAGATTAGATCTCTTTCCTTATTTGTAGATTGGTGAGATATTTTATTTTCTCTTTAAAATTATTCACATGTTGATAAAATTAAAATTATAGAAATTTCCTTTTATCAACCATGAAGAGATTTTTAAAGAGAAATTTTATTTTTTAAAATTTCTGGAAACAAATTAGGAAGTTTTAATTGTTGATTAAAACTTGTCTAATTTTTCCTTCATTGATTGTGGCCGGCCATCACAAGTTGATTGGGAAATTTTATTTTATTTTTCTCAATTAATTCATGTCAAGGAAAATTAAGGAAATTTTATTGTAATTAAATTTCCTAATTTGCCTAGGCCAAGGAATATAAAAGAAGGGGTGAGGGTGCCTTCATGAGACACAACATCTATTATTTCTCTCCCTCTTTTGTTCCTTGGTGTGGCCAGCCATCCTCTCCCTCTCTTCCTCTTGTGGTGGCCGAACCCTTCTCTTTCCTTGGAGCTCTTGTGGTGGCCGGATACTACTCGGAGAAGAAGAAGAAGAAGAAGAAGGAGAGAAAGCTAGCATCTCTTGGAGCTTGGTTAGTGTTTTGATTTTCTTCCTTGGTGAAACTTTTCCTTTGTGGCCGAACCTAGCTAGGAGGAGAAGAAGGTGGTTGGTGGTTTCTCATCTCGGAAGATCGTTGCCCACACAACGTCCGAGGTTAGAAGAGAAATACGGTAGAAGATCAAGAGATTTTTCTACAAGGTATAACTAGTAATTTTTCTTTCCGCATCATGCTAGTTATTTATGGAAATAATACCAAATACAAGAGGCTTACATTCTAGAATTTCGAATATGGTTTTTCGATGTTGTGTTCTTTTGTTTTTTCTTTTCCTTGTGATTTGATTGTTCTCTTTGGTTAACCTAAAGTTATTTTAGGAAATTAAATATTAGCTTTCTATAAAAGGTTTTGTCTAGTCGGTGGTGGTTGCTCCCATATCCAAGAAGGTCATGTGCCTCGCCACGTCAGTACTGGGAACCAATTATGGAAATTAATATTTAATGGAATTAATAACTTAAGGAGACTTGGGTCGAACGTGTTAAGTTCCGCAGGAGATCCAAGTCAAAACCTAAAAGAACAAATAGATTAAGTTTTGGATCAAACGTGTTAAGTTTCGCAGGCGATCCAAAATTTAATTTAAAAGAACACATGGTAGCTAGGAAAAGGTTCAGACC
Source organism: Zingiber officinale (assembly GCF_018446385.1). Classification (NCBI taxonomy): domain Eukaryota; kingdom Viridiplantae; phylum Streptophyta; class Magnoliopsida; order Zingiberales; family Zingiberaceae; genus Zingiber; species Zingiber officinale. The sequence goes on from NC_056004.1 coordinate 22,561,329, forward strand.
TTTGTACAAAATTTTTGTACAGTGGAACCTATAGGTTTTCCGAGTAGCAACCAACAATTGGTATCAGAGCTAGGGTTTTGCCTCTGTGTATTTGGTATTTAGTTTAATTATGCACATGTCATACATAATTTAGGCAGGTTAATAGTAGGATGTGCTAACTTTGTGGATGCAGGATCCAACTATTATGGCTTTTAATTATTATGTGTGTGATTGGACCCTTGGACATGTCAAGGGCATTTATATGTGTGTGCATGATTGTATTAAAATATAGCAGGAGCTGTATTTAGTTTTATTAGGATTTTTTTTTATCTAGATACATGTACATTCCTTTTATGGAATATAGGATCAAAAATGTAAAATTCTATTTATGTCGCGGATCGAATCTTGCAAAGCGTGGAACCTTCTAAGGACCAGAGGCGCAGCGGAACTAGGAGCAAGATGGATGCGACAGCTAGACCCGGTGGCGGTGGCCAAATATGGCAGCAGCTTCGGATGACAACATACGGAGGACAACTAGAGATAAAAGCCATAATAGTTGAAAATTAGATCTTCTATTTATTGCTTTTATATTGTGCTGTGTGTGCATGGTAGTTTACAAGTTTAGTAGGCTAGCATAGTTAAAATTCCTCATTTATAAATAACTAAGTGGGAGAGGGATTTTTAAGTAAATCTCATGGTCTCCATTACTGGTTTGTAAATGATGCAAACAAGCTTGCGCGTTGGCTCTGAGTGCCTTCCTCTATAACGGATGAGCTTGTTTGCGGATCACTAGAACAGACTTCCATTTTTGGATGACTATAGGAAGTTAATTAAGAGCGTGTGATCTTCCCCAACGGAAGGGGCATAATCTTATTAATGGACTTAGTGTCAAGTAATGGTATACACTTAGACACATCTAATAGTACTCTCCCCAACGGAGTCACTACTATTATTTGTGTGACCAAATAATACCAACTATTAATTTTATTTGTTAAAAAGTTAGGTTGACAAGATAATAAAATTAATGGGTTAAAACCCTCCTTTTACAAATGTTGAATTTGTATACGTCCACACTAACGTGACATACAAAATTCACGGTGTTATGAGGTGTTGGTTAATTTAAAATAGTATTGTTTGAGGAATCAATATTATTCTAAATTTAGAGTTCTGACCAAAAGTTATTTGTGATTCTTAGGATGACTTTCAACCCACTGTCCATCATACTTCAACAAAATAGACTTACTGGACCTAATTACATAGATTGGAAAAGGAACCTGGACATTGTTCTGACTGCTGAAAGCTATAAATTTATACTGACTGAACCTTGTCCTGATGCACCCACTGGTGAATCTACCCAAGAGGAGATTGAATATCATAAGAGATGGGTAAAGGCAGATGAGATGGCGCGGTGTTACATTTTGGCTTCAATGTCAAATGTATTGCAACATCAGCATCAAGATTTACCAACAGCTTATGATATTATGAACAATCTCAAGGAGCTCTTTGGTCATCAGGATAGGGCTTCTAGACAAGAAGCTATGAGAAAGAAAGATAATGACAGCCACCATGTAAGAGGGTACTCCTGTAAGGGATCATATCCTAAAGATGATGGCTTATCTGAACGAGATACAGATCCTTGGAGGAGAAATTGATGGGGAAACCCAGATTGATATGATCCTCCAAACGCTACCTAGAAGTTTTGAGCAGTTCCGCCTGAACTATAATATGAATAAAAGGATTTATTCATTAGGGGAACTACTGACAGAACTTCAAGCAGCAGAAGGATTATTTCGTCACAATTCTCAAATTCACTTTGCTGAAAATGATTCTACTTCTAAACCGAAAGGAAAGAAGAAGAAGAAACAAGCTGGCTCAGCAAAGAAAGTGAATAAATCTCAGAGTACTTGGAGTGAAGAAGTCGAAGGGAAAGTGCTTCATCTGTAAGCAGGCAGGACATTGGAAGGCGGACCGTTCTCGTAGGAACCAAAACAAAGGTATATCTCATGCTCTAGTTGTTGAAACATGTTTAGCGGTGTTATCTACCAAGACCTGGTGTGTAGATACGGAGCCACGATCATGTCTGCAATTCTTTCAGGGTTCCAGAAACCCGACGACTATCTGAAGGAGATTACCGTCACATGGGCAATGCTACTAAGGTGGCATGGGAGACGCCTACTTATCTTTTAGTAGAAATAAAATTTGGTTTTAAGAAATTGTCTTTATGTACCAGCTTTAGAAAGAATTTAATTTCAGTTTCTAAACTGCTTTTAGATGGATATTCGGTTTCTTTCGATAGAATGATGTAGTTATTAAAAGAAATAAAGTGATTATCTGTTCTGGTGCATTAGTTGGCAATTTGTATACTTTAAATCCAATTTCTTCCACAAAGCAAAATATGGAAATTTATAACTCATCTTCTAATTCTAATAAGAGAAAAGAACCTTCAGAAATGAACCAAGCATATCTTTGGCATCTAAGGCTTGGTTATATTAACTTAAGTAGGATTCAGAGGCTTATAGCCGATGGACTTTTGAGTTCATTAGAGTTGGAAAATTTTCCAACTTATGAATCCTGCTTAGAAGGAAAAATGACCAAGATGCCGTTCAAGGCCAAGGGGTATAGAGCCAAAGAAGTGTTAGAATTGGTTCACTCTGATTTGTGTGGTCCTATGTCTGTCCAAGCAAGAGGAGGTTTTGAATATTTTGTCTCTTTCATAGATGATTATTCAAGATATGGATACATTTACCTAATGCGCCGCAAGTCCGAGTGCTTTGATAAGTTCAAAGAATACAAGGCTGATGTGGAGAAACGATTAGGTAAAAGTATCAAGACACTATGATCTGATCGTGGTGGCGAATACCTCTTATGAGAGTTTAGGAATTACTTATCAGAGGCTGGGATTTAATCCCAATTGTCTGCACCTGGAACACCCCAACAGAATGGTGTAGCAGAACGAAGGAATATGACTCTTATGGAGATGGTTAGATCGATGATGAGTTATTCAGAATTACCAAATTCATTTTGGGGATATGCTCTGGAAACAGCAGTATACGTTCTGAACTTAGTACCTTCTAAATCAGTTTCTTCTACTCCCATAGAATTGTGGAATGGGCGAAAACCCAGTCTAAGACATATTCGGATTTGGGGTAGTCCAGCACATGTGCTGAAACCAGATGCTGATAAGTTAGAATCTCGTACAGAAGTTCGCGTGTTTGTAGGATATCCCAAAGGAACGAAAGGTGGTTTATTTTATAGTCCTAAAGACCAGAAGGTCATTGTTAGCACCAATGCCCAGTTTTTAGAAGAAGACTATATAATGGATCACAAGCCCAGTAGTAAAGTTGTTTTAGAAGAACTTAGAGAGGACATATCTACTTCAGTACCAACAGTACAAGATGAAGTACCACAAGAGACTGCAACACGTGTCACACATAATACACAACCACAGACAGTGCCTCGTCGAAGTGGGAGGGTTGTAAGGCAGCCTGAAAGATTCATATTTTTGGGAGAGTCTTCGGACTTAATCCCGGGTAAACATGAACCTGATCCATGAACATATGACGAAGCACTCCAAGATATAGATACAGCATCTTGGCAAAAGGCAATGAATTCTGAAATAGAGTCTATGTACTCTAATAAGGTCTGGGAGCTTGTAGAACCACCTGATGGTGTAAAAGCCATTGGATGCAAGTGGATCTACAAAAGGAAAAGAGGGACAGACGGGAAGGTAGAAACCTTCAAAGCTAGGCTTGTTGCGAAAGGGTACACTCAGAAAGAGGGAATCGATTATGAGGAAACATTTTCACCGGTAGCCATGCTTAAGTCTATCTGGATACTCTTATCCATTGCCGCTCATATGGATTATGAGATTTGGCAAACGGATGTCAAGACAGCTTTCCTTAATGAAAGTCTTGAAGAAAACATCCATATGAAGCAACCAGAAGGATTTATTGAAAAAGGCAAAGAGCATCTAGTGTGCAAGCTCAATCGGTCCATTTATGGACTAAAGCAAGTTTCAAGATCTTGGAACATCCGGTTTAATGAAGTAATCCAGTCATATGGATTTATTCAAAGTCCGGATGAGTCTTGTGTATATAAGAAGTGTAACGGAAACGTGGTGGTATTTCTTTTACTATACGTAGATGATATTTTGTTAATTGGCAACAATGTCAAGGTATTATCAGACGTAAAGGTATGGTTGTCCAAACAATTTGATATGAAGGACTTAGAAGATTGTGCACACATTCTTGGGATCAAAGTTATAAGGGATCGTAAGAAAAGAATGTTGTGTCTATCCCAAGCTTCATATATAGATACAATCCTTGCTCGTTTTAGCATACAGGATTCCAAGAAAGGTTTCTTACCTTTTAGACATGGAGTAGCTCTATCTAAAGAAATGTCTCCAAAGACATCGAAAGAGATAGAGGACATGAAAGCAGTTCCTTATGCTTCGGCTGTAGGAAGCCTAATGTATGCAATGCTATGTACGAGACCTGATATCTGTTTTGCCGTGGGCATGGTCAGCAGATATCAGAGTAACCCTGGACAAGGACATTGGACTGCGGTAAAGCATATATTAAAGTACCTGAGAATGACTAGAGATTATATGCTAGTTTACCAAGCAGACGATCTGCTCCCTGTGGGTTATACAGATTCAGATTTTCAATCAGATAGGGAAAATAGTAAGTTTACATCAGGCTATGTGTTTACTTTAGGAGGTGGAGCCATTTCATGGAGGAGTGTTAAGCAGAAATGCGTTTCGGACTCAACCATGGAAGCTGAGTATGTAGCAGCCTCTGAGGCAGCTAAAGAAGCAGTATGGCTCAGGAACTTTCTAATGAACTTAGATGTGATTCCTGGTTTGCCCAAAATCATCACAATTTATTGTGATAATAGCGGTGCAGTTGCAAACTCGAAGGAACCACGAGCCCATAAGGCAAGTAAACATATAGAGCGCAAGTACCACCTGATACGAGATATCGTGAAGCGAGGAGAAGTTGTCATCGCCAAGATTGCATCAGCAGATAACCTGGCAGATCCTTTCACTAAGGCCCTTCTGGCGAAAGCTTTCGATCGATATGTGGAGGGAATGGGAATCAGATGTATGGTAGAAGATATGACAGCTTAGTCATTAGTATAAGTGGGAGATTGTTGGAGTGTATACTGAAAGCCTAAGCTTTGTAAACATTCATTATGAATAAAGAATCACATTTGGTCAAATTGTCTACATTTGTTTGTAGTTGTTCATATAGTTTATATTGTAGATAACATAGTATGTGGTGTCACATGCAGAAGATGATGTTATCAGTACCTTATAAATTATAAACAGTAGTTCACGACTAAAATGGAAAGGAACAAACCATTAGAAGGTCGTAGTGTAATTAGGTATTAGTTTATCTTGACTATATAATTACACTAGTACACTTAGAGTGTATTGAGTAGGACCATTAGAGGTCGTTTCTTTTATACTGACTTTATAATGGAACAAAGACCTCAGTTATTATGGAAGTGTGTGCTCTTAATCCTAATATAATAACAAGCACATATGTTTGATATTTATTTCTTTAATTTATCAATGGGTGAGATTTAGTTCGATGAATCAATAAACCCGATAAGTTGGGAAATGGTATCACTTATAGTGTGTGTTGTTGATTATAGAAGGAAACTGTGTCCTAGAGATACTAGGTTGATAATGTCCTCAAGAGGAGCTCATAAAGATTGTCATGTTAAACCCTGCAGGTGGACTTAGTCCGACATGATAATAAGGTTGAGTGGTACTACTCTTGGACTTAGATATTAATTAAATGAGTTGTCAGTAACTCACTTAATTAGTGGACATTCGATATCTTAAATACAGGGAGACTAACACGCTCATAATAAGAAGGAGCCCAAAAATGTAATTTGGGGTTGGTGCGGTAGTTCAATGATAGTTCTCTAGTGGAATGAATTATCATTGATAAAATTAAGTTGTGTGTTCGGGGCGAACACGGGATGCTTAATTTTATCGGGAGACCAAAACCAATTCCTCCTCTCGGTCCCTATCGTAGTCTCTTATTTATAGAGTTCTATACCCACCTATACCCACCTTCTATACCCACCCAATAGGGGCCGGCCAAGCTGGCTTGGGATCAAGCTAGGGCCGGCCTAGGTATAATATTGGGTGGTCGGCCCTAGCTTGAACCCAAGCTAGTGGGGGCCGGCCAAATTAAATTAAAAGGGGATTTTAATTTTAATTTTTATTATGTGGAAGAAATAATTTATTAAAGAGAATTAAAATTAAAATATCTCTCTTGTAAAAGATCTACAAAAGATTAAAGAAAGAGATTAGATCTCTTTCCTTATTTGTAGATTGGTGAGATATTTTATTTTCTCTTTAAAATTATTCACATGTTGATAAAATTAAAATTATAGAAATTTCCTTTTATCAACCATGAAGAGATTTTTAAAGAGAAATTTTATTTTTTTAAATTTCCGGAAACAAATTAGGAAGTTTTAATTGTTGATTAAAACTTGTCTAATTTTTCCTTCATTGATTGTGGTCGGCCATCACAAGTTGATTGGGAAATTTTATTTTATTTTTCTCAATTAATTCATGTCAAGGAAAATTAAGGAAATTTTATTGTAATTAAATTTCCTAATTTGCCTAGGCCAACGAATATAAAAGAAGGGGTGAGGGTGCCTTCATGAGACACAACATCTATTATTTCTCTCCCTCTTTTGTTCCTTGGTGTGGCCGACCATCCTCTCCCTCTCTTCCTCTTGTGGTGGCCGAACCCTTCTCTTTCCTTGGAGCTCTTGTGGTGGCCGGATACTACTCGGAGAAGAAGAAGAAGAAGGAGAGAAAGTTAGCATCTCTTGGAGCTTGGTTAGTGTTTTGATTTTCTTCCTTGGTGAAGCTTTTCCTTTGTGGCCGAACCTAGCTAGGAGGAGAAGAAGGTGGTTGGTGGTTTCTCATCTCGGAAGATCGTTGCCCACACAACGTCCGAGGTTAGAAGAGAAATACGGTAGAAGATCAAGAGATTTTTCTACAAGGTATAACTAGTAATTTTTCTTTCCGCATCATGCTAGTTATTTATGGAAATAATACCAAATACAAGAGGCTTACGTTCTAGAATTTCGAATATGGTTTTTCGATGTTGTGTTCTTTTGTTTTTTCTTTTCCTTGTGATTTGATTGTTCTCTTTGGTTAACCTAAAGTTATTTTAGGAAATTAAATATTAGCTTTCTATAAAAGGTTTTGTCTAGTCGGTGGTGGTTGCTCCCATATCCAAGAAGGTCATGTGCCTCGCCACGTCAGTACTGGGAACCAATTATGGAAATTAATATTTAATGGAATTAATAACTTAAGGAGACTTGGGTCGAACGTGTTAAGTTCCGCAGGAGATCCAAGTCAAAACCTAAAAGAACAAATAGATTAAGTTTTGGATCAAACGTGTTAAGTTTCGCAGGCGATCCAAAATTTAATTTAAAAGAACACATGGTAGCTAGGAAAAGGTTCAGACCTTTGTACAAAATTTTTGTACAGTGGAACCTATAGGTTTTCCGAGTAGCACACCCTGCACCTTTGACTGATGATTCCACTGCAGATCAAAAGGTGAACTTTAACAAGTGAGAGCGATCTAATTGCATGAGTCTACTAATCATGAGAATGTCAATTCCGGAATTACTTAGAGGTTCAATAACTGAGAAGGAGGATGCTAAGACGTTCCTTAAGGAATTAGCGGACTGATTTACCTCAAACGAAAAGGTCAAGACTACTGCACTTCTCACGAAGTTAGTGTCCATGCGGTACACAGGGAAGGGTAATATTAGATAGTACATCATGGAGATGTCCAACTTAGTTACAAGGCTTAAGACACTAAAGTTAAGCATGTTTGAAAGTGTCCTTATGAACCTTATCTTAATCTTTCTGCCTACACAGTTCACTCCTTTTAAGATGAATTATAATACTCAAAAGGAAAAAATGGACACTAAATGAGCTCATAGCTCAATATGTAAGGAAAAAGAGAGATTAAGAGGTGACACGTCTCAAAGTGCTCATTTTGCATCCTCATCATAGTATTCGAACAAGAAAAAGAAGAAGGGTAATGGTACGAGTAAGGGTAAACAACTTGTAGTGACCGGAGCTTCAGGACATAAAGTGCAAAAGCAACAAGATTCGGGCCTAACTTGTTTCTTTTATAAAAAGAAAGGTCATCTGAAGAGGGGTTGCTCTAGATATGCCAACTAGTATGCCAAGAAAGGTATACTTCTCAACTTTGTTAGTTCATAAGTCAACCAAGTTACTGTACCTAATAACACTTGGTGGATAGATACTAGTGTAACTACTCACATAAGTGTAACTATGTAAGGTTGCCTTATGAGTCAAATGTCAATTGATGCTGAAAGATTCATCTATACGGGAACGGGAAAGAAGGCAAAAGTAGAGACAATAGATGTCTTTAGAGTTTGTTTGGGGAGCAATACACTTTTGAATTTGAAAAATATATTTGTAGTGTCATCTTTTAAACGAAACTTAATTTCTATTTCATGTTTGGACAAATCCGGATACACCTGTTTATTTGGAAATGGAAAGTTTGGTATTTTTCAAAATTCTATCTTGTGTGGTACTGGTTCTTTGATTGACAAACTATATAAATTGAACACTGAAACTCATACAAATAATCTTGTGATGGATAGTATAGGTGTGAAATGTGGTATGATAAATGAGAATTCATCCATGTTGTGACATAAGTGTTTAGGGCATATCTCTAAACAATGCCTAGAAAGGTTAATGTCACTAGGAATTCTAGATCCCCTTAATATATCAGATTTTTGGAATCTGCATTAAGTGTATCAAGGGGAAAACAATTAACAAAAGTAATACGGGTTCAAGGCGAAGTAATAGAGTCTTAGAATTTATACATACGGATATATGTGGACCATTCCCTAAGGTTTCTTAGAATGATCAAGCATACTTTATAAGTTTTATAGATGATTATTCCCGATACGGATACTTATACCTTATTCATGAGAAGTCACAATCCCTGGACATGTTCAAAACCTTCAAAGCTGAAGTTGAAAATCAACTTGGTAAGAAGATAATGTTATAAGATCAGATCATGGTGGTGAATACTATACTAGATCTGACGGATCAAGTAAACAACGTCCTGGGCTATTTGCGGATTACCTTGTTGAGTGTGGTATCATGGCGTAATATACCATGTTTGGGACACCTCAGTAGAATGGTATAGTAGAGTAACGAAACTTATCTTAAGGACATGGTGAGAAGTATGATTGCATTTTCTTCTCTACCGGAGTCCTTGGGGGTGAAACACTCAAGACTGTAGTTTACCTACTCAACAGAGTTTCTAGTAAGGCAGTAATAAAAATCTCATACAAGTTGTGGACAAGTAGCCCGCCTAGTTTAAAGCATCTATATGTCTGGGATTGTCCAGCTGAGACTAGGCCTTATAGGCCTAATTAAAGGAAATTGGACTCAAGAACCATTAGTTGTCATTTTGTAGGATACTCTGAAGACTCAAGAGATTTCAAGTTCCATAACCCCTTGAGTAGATCCTTTTTCGAGACGGATAATGTTAAATTCATTGAGAATAGTGGGAGCGATAAAGATAGGAAAATATCATTTAAGGAGAACATTAGTGATCCTAATATGATAACTATTGATTCAGTTGATAGTGAAATGGTTACCATTCCACATATAGTTGAAGATGTACAATCGAAAGGAGTAGTTGGCCATGATATTCCCATGTCACCTACAATTAATTTGGAAGGTATATTATCTTAAATAGAGGTATTCCTTTCTATGGTTGAGAATGACTTCCAACCACCTCAAGATCAAGTGCCACCAATAAGATCCATTAGAGAGAGGAGATACATGATGTCTTGTGATTATGTATATCTCCAAAAGCATGAATTTGGCATTGGGTTAGAAGATGATCTCACATCATTCCAAGAAGTCAAACAATGCCCTCATCCGGAAAAATGGATTAATGTCATGAAGGAACAGATGAAGTTTAGGCGGACAATGGCATTTAGGAAGTCGTAGGATTGCCTGAAGGTGTGAAACCCGTTAGTTGTAAATAGATATTTAAAACCAAACGAGATTCACATGGCAATGTCAAAAAGTATAAGCACGTCTAGTCACTAAGAGATTCATTCAAAAGGAGGACATTGATTACCAGAATATCTTTTAGCTGGTTTCAATGAAAGACTCCCTTAAGGTAATCATGACACTTGTAGTTCATTATGATCTAGAGCTACACCAAATGAACGTTAAGGATGTGCTTCTCAATGGAAACATTGAAGAAACTATATACATGGTGCAACCGGAGAATTTTGAGTCAGATGATTCCAATCACCTAGTATGTAAATTAAGGAAGTCTATTTATGGTTTAAAGCAGACATCTAGTCAATAGTACCGAAAGTTTGATCAAGTGATTTTTTCATATGGTTTCAAGGAGAATCCAGTTAATCAATGTCTATATATCAAGTTCAGTGGGAGCAAGTTCATTATACTTGTTCTTTACATGGATGATATATTACTTGCAGGCAATGATATGAGTCTACTGCTAAAAACTAAGTCATTTCTATCCGATGAATTTGAAATGAAGGATCTTGGTGAAGCATCTTTTGTCTTAGGCATACAGATTATTTGTGATTGTTCAAGGTACACACTTAGACTATCATAAAAAGCCTATATAGAAAAGATGTTCATTCAGTATGGAATGTAGAATTGTGCTTTTAGTGGTGCTCTGGTGGCAAAGGGTGATAGACTTAGCTAGCAACAATGTCTACGTCATGAACTGGAGATCAAGGAAATGCAGCAATTCTCCTATGTATCAGCAGTAGGGAGTTTGATGTATGCTCGGGTATATATACATCCGGATCTTACGTACATTGTAGGGATGTTGGCCAGATATTTGAGTAACCCTGAACCGAAACATTAGAAAGTCGTAAAGAAGGTTATGCTACATTTGTAAAGAACGAAGGATTACATGCTCACATATCAAAGATCAAGTCATCTAGAGATCATTGGATATTCAGACTCTGATTTTACTAGATTCTTGGATAGCAAGAGGTTCACCTTAGGTTATGTTTCATGTTGGCAGAAGGGGCTACATCATGGAAAAATGTCAAACAGACACTAATAGCCACTTCCACTATAGAGTCAGAGTTTATAGCTTACGATGAAGCTTCCAACCATGAGATATGGATGTAGAACCTTATCATAGGGTTACAGATCATTAAGGCCATTGACTGACCATTGAGGATCAACTGTGATAACAAAGCTGCAGAATTATATTCCAAGAACAACCGCAGTTCATCAAAGTCTAAACACATTGACAAAATTTTTAGTGGTTAAAGAAAGAGTTCATAATGGTCAAATAATGATAGAGCATATAAAGACAGATTTCATGTTAGTGGATCCACTCACCAAGGGTTTTCCATCCAAGATGTTTCATCAACATGTGTTGAACATAGGGTTCTTCCTTTTGATAAAGTACTCATTATATAGAAATCTGTATTTTGTGTGATGCTCTATGTTCATGAACACATATTTTGGCTCATTTATATACTGCAATTTTTCTATATGTGTACATGATTTTGACTTTCTTTTGACATATGTATATCATATTTACTATTGTAGTTTTGTATTTGGTTGTTATAAATATAATATAGACTCTATTTGGAGTTATAAAGTTGAATCATGATTTACCACTACAGTTTAGCATAAAGTTTTGGCAAATATGATTTGAATTCAGTTTGGGTCATAAATAGGATTTATTGAGAATGACACTTATAGATCATATTTTGTGTCATTCTTATACTACACATCTACATTTGATCTATGTCATTAATGATATTAGTATTGTGATTACTATTGAGTCATGTTACAATTATAGTAGCTATGACTTCCTTAATCATATACTAATTGATTTAATGGACGAGATTATTTAAAGGGATATATAACCCATAAAGTTTGGCATGTTGAGCTAGGATTAAGTCCACATGGGTGGACTAGATCCAATTGAGTCCACATGGGTGGACTTAATCTCCATAAGGTGGTCTTATACTTGATTAACACACACACACCTAATTGTCATTAAAGTAACTAAACTCAATTAAGTGATATATTGTTTCAATGCATGTAAAAAGGGTTTAGATTAAATAGATGTAGATTCAATGTGTAGATCCAATAACCCAGTTTATTAATATTGATGGGCTATTAATGAGTGATGTACTTTAAGGTGGATAATCCCTATAGGATAGGCTTGATATATAAAGGAAGATGCTCATGAATTAGGGCATATTCTAGAACCTCTTCAACTTCTTCTCTTTCTCATCGAGAGAGAACTAAGGATTATCGCCGCCCACTCCTGTAGAAGACTATTCCGTACTAGAAGGAACTCCGACATCAAGTAAGAAGCAATACTCTTTTGCAACGGATTCAGGTCAGTCATTCATTAGTTATTGTTTTGGTTTTGCATTGTGCTTTAGAGACTGATAGAAGCTAGTGTTGGAGCAATCCCAATAGTCCGTGCAACCATGTGTTTTGGTGTTTGGGCAAAGGGTTTAAGTTAGGTTCACCTTTATATTTGATATGTGTATGTGAGTGTGCAGGTTTGCAGGATACACATATGACTCAGGTTGACGGCTTTGGGTCCCGTGAAGGATGGAGCATCCGAGGGACCGTGGGCAAGGCAGCGAGGACAAGGGTCGAGGGAAGTGACTTCGAGGCATACGCGAAAGATGACATTAGAGACGAGCCGCAGGCTTGTATGCATCCGAGGGACGAGAGTCAAAGGAAGTAGGCTTGAAGGCAAAAGGTCAAGGCTGCAAAGAAACGTCAAGTGAGTCATAAGGGTGAGGGTACGAGTGCACGAGAGATTGTACTCGGAGTAAAATCCTAGTGTTAGGGGTTTACTGTAGCATTACTGTAGTAGTATTGTAGCATTACTGTAGCAGTCGACTGCATGTTTTAGCAGTCGACTGGTGCAGTCAACCATGCAGTCGACTGGGAGCGAACAGAATGCTTCTGTTCGTTCGGTTAGTGTGGATTAGTCGACTGTTAGTTTTAGCAGTCGACTGGTATCGAGCCGTTGGGATATAACGGTCGAATTTTCACAGAGGGCAGTTGACTGGTAGGCGGAGTTTTCAACCCCCCGCCTATATAACCAAGGCTTGGAAGCTTGGTTATCCCTGACGAAATTAGTGGTGGTAAACCCTAATTAGTAGTCTACTAGTCTCAAGAGTCTTGGTTGGTGTTGTGGTGAGGTTTCTCCACCCGCAAGGAGCGACTTGAGATAGCCGAAGTTTGTCGGGGGCTAATCCACCGACGGATAGGGATTGTCCATCTCAAGGACACGCCGTGGAGTAGGAGCCCTAATCTTCGAACCACGTTAAACGAACGTGTTAGCGGAAGCTATCGATTTGGGGGCACCGTCTATCCAACCCCCCTTCAAGCCGGCCATCGATCCCCTACAAGTAGTATCAGAGCCAAGGTCGCACTTCACCGGACTAATCGCCGAGAAGAGCAAATACAAGAAGATGACTGGCTTGATTACACCTCCAAAGTTTAAAGGAGAAAGCCTTGGAGACATCACATTTTGGATGATGAAGATGGAAGTCTTCTTCGACACGGATTGGGACACCATGATGGTGATCAAGGACCCATTCGAAGTCCTGAATGACAAGAAAGGGAAGAAGCTCCGACCACGACATTGGATGGAGGAGCAAACCTCACGGTCAAAGGCAAACGACAAGGTAATATCTATATTAATTGATATTTTGCCTAATGACGTGATGAGCCGTGTAGGTAAATACGAGAATGCCCACGATTTGTGGAACAAGATAAAGAAGATTTAATGGGAAGAACTTATGCCTACACAAGAAGAAGAAGAACCCAAGGAGATGGGTTTAATTACTCAAGTTGAGGAGGAGCAAACGGAAGTTGAGTCACGCTCAACATCCGAGGAGGAAAAGAAAGATGAGATAGCATCTACATCCTCAATGGTTGAAGAATCTAAGACAAGTGAAGGGGATGAAGAAGAGGTCTTGGAAGTGGTCAACCTAGCAAGCACCTCCACCGAAGCAAAGTCAAAGGACCACATTGTATGCTTCGGGTGCAATGAAAAGAGATATTACAAGAGTAGATGTCCATTGAGTAAAAAAAGAGGTATCTCCTAAACTCAATTTAATTCATTTTGAATCTAATTTGAGTTGTAGGAAGAAGAAGGAGACAAAACACATAGTGTGCTTCATGTGTGGTGAATTACCACACCAAATGGCCAAAGAAGAAAGAGATCAAAAAGTTGGCGCATTTAAAGAAGGAGGAGAAGAAGTGGAGAAAGAATGGAAGCTCAAATTAAGGGGGAGCTTCAAGGGTAAAGGAGGTATACCCTAATTTGAAATACAATTCAAATTTTCATTCCTCCTTGCATGTTAGGAAAAATAATGTTAATCATTATATGCCCATGCAAAATTTTAGATTTAAATATTATTATAGGAATAGGGTAAGTGCAGATCAAAACCCTAGGAGACCAATACATGATAAATCTAGAAATGGTAGACCTAAGGAGACCCAAGACACTAATCCCAAGAAAGTGAGACATATGCCTAGAAAAATGGGTAGGTCTAGGAATGTCCATGGTAGACATGTTGACTCTAGGTTTAGGAACCTAGAAAGGGAAAATCAAGCTTTGAATGCAAAGCTTGACAAGTTGGAGAAACCCCTAGAAAGATTCAATGTTGGATCTAAGGGTTTAGGTATGGTGTTGGGTAGTCAAAGACCCAACAATGATAGATCGGGTCTAGGATATCGATCTAGGGTTTCCAATGCTAAGGGAAAGTCTTATGCTAGGGTTGCATATGACTATAGCAAGGAGAACCCAATAAATGGAAAGGGAAAGTCATTTAAAGGTAAGGATAAATTAACCAAGGACAAGGTGTCCAAGTTTAAGAAGGTTAGGTTTGTAGGTCAAATGTCATCGGAGGTGCACCGATGTGGCCTAGCCATTGTAGATGAGTCACGTAGGGAGGTGGCTAAAGCTAAGAGCTCTAGGGGGAGCTCAAAGAGTCAATTTGGGATCCATGGCCAATGGATCTCAAGTGGGTTTTACTTGGGAGTCTAGGGGAGTCATGGAATGTGCCAAGTGGTTTGGAGACAGACTTGAGTCTCAAAGCTAGGGTTTTGGCACAATTGGGTTGTGTTTCATGCAAGAAATATGACATTGGGATCATATTGCATGATAATTGATTTTGGATGTATAAATATCATATAAACCAATGCTAGGGATGCATTGTGGGTTAGTATGGGCAAATACATCAAAAGGAAGTCAAAACTAGGACTTAGGTCAAGGTTCAATTGAACTTTTTAGCTAATTTTGTATTTTATGTCAATATTGGGATTTGTGATAAATATATTTTTATATATATTTTTCCCAAGTAGACATTGATAAAATAGACCTCTTCACAAAATTTGAGATTTTTTGGAGTTATGTGGAATTTCTGGTGTATTTCTAAAGTTGAGTCAGAAAGGCTGATTTTTGCATAAATAGTGTACCAGTCGACTGCTACAGTTAGCAGTCGACTGGTAACAATGTTTTTGAGCACAGAATGTCTCTGTAAGCTCATTTCGATAAGGGCAGTCGACTGATACCAGTCTGAAAGTGTTTTCAGCATTGGATTTTGACCGAGTCAGCTCGTATAAATGTATGGGATCCATGGGGGATAAATACATGAGTTTAGGGTCAGTTGGATGATAAGTTTTCAATAATTGGGATATTGTTCGAAACCTTTTTGGATGTTAAGCAAAGGGAGAGAAGTAAGGTTTAGTTGGGAAAACCTTAGTGCCTTTACGTAGGGGGAGCCTTGGGACAGGTTCTTAAAAATCTCTATGGAAAAATTCCTAGCTCAATGGGGAGCATAGGTGTAGGGGGAGCCTTGGGATATGTTGAAATGCATGCTACATTGTTTGTGATTCGGCGGAGTAAATCCAAGTGTGTAGCCTTAGCATCGTAAGTCCATTCAGCGTTGTAAGTCCAAGTGTGTAGCCTTAGCATCGTAAGTCCATTCGGCGGAATAAGTCCAAGTGTGTAGCCTTGGCATTGTAATTCCATTGTTTTTAGCATATTGTTTTGCTATTATGTTT
This sequence comes from Zingiber officinale, assembly GCF_018446385.1. Lineage (NCBI taxonomy): Eukaryota > Viridiplantae > Streptophyta > Magnoliopsida > Zingiberales > Zingiberaceae > Zingiber > Zingiber officinale. The sequence continues at coordinate 22,577,461 of NC_056004.1, forward strand.
TCCCTAACTTAAAACGTATTGTCAAACATCAAAAAGGGGAAGATTGTTGGAGCAATCCCAATGGTCCGTGCGACCATGTGTTTTGGTGTTTGGGCAAAGGGTTTAAGTTAGGTTCACCCTTGTATTTGATATGCGTATGTGAATGTGCAGGTTTGCAAGATACACATATGACTCAGGTTGACACTTTTGGATCTCGTGAAGGATGGAGCATCTGAGGGACAGCGGACAATGCAGCAAGGACAAGGGTCGAGGGAAGTGACTTCGAGGCATACGCGAAGGATGACATTGGAGACGAGCCGCGGGCTTGTATGCATCCGAGCGACGAGAGCCAAAGGAAGTAGACTTGAAGGCGAGAGGTCAAGGCTGCAAAGAAGCGTCAAGTGAGTCATAAGGGTGGGGGTACGAGTTCACGAGAGACTGTACTCGGAGTAAAATCCTAGTGTTAGGGGTTTACCATGGCGTTACTGTAGTAGTACTGTAACGTTACTGTAGCAGTACTGTAGCGTTTCTATAGCAGTCGACTACATGTTTTAGCAGTCGACTGGTGCAGTCGACCGTGCAGTCGATTGGGAGCGAACAGAATGCTTCTGTTCGATCGGTCAGTGTGGATTAGTCGACTATTAGTTTTAGCAGTCGACTAGTATCGAGTCGTTGGGATGTAATGATCAAATTTCCACAGAGGGCAGTCGACTGCATGTTTTGTCAGTCGACTGGTAGGCGGGGTTTTCAACCCACGGCCTATATAACCAAGGCTTGGAAGCTTAGTTATCCCTGACGAAATTAGTGGTGGTAAACCCTAATTAGTAGTCTACTAGTCTCAAGAGTCTTGGTTGGTGTTGTGGTGAGGTTTCTCCACCCACAAGGAGCGACTTGAGATAGCCGGAGTTTGCCGGGGGCTAATCCACCGATGGATAGGGATCGTCCACCTCAAGGACACGTCATGGAGTAAGAACCCTAATCTCCGAACCACGTTAAACGAACGTGTTAGCATAAGCTATCGATTTGGGGACACCGTCTATCCAACCCCCCTTCAAGCTGGCCACCGATCCCCTACAACTAGATATTGTTGTATATACATCCTTTAATTCATATATGATGTATTGCAAATCTAACCGCTGTTGGTCGTCGATGCTCACTCCCATTGCACTGTATGGTTAATTAATTTAGTTCATATTGATTCCAAAAAAAACATGATAAATTAATTCAATTCCAATGTGTCATTTGCTTTGTGATCTTAAGATGGTTTTACTTATGGATCAGATACTCGGTGTGGGGATGTCAGACAAGGTTGGAAGACAACAGTGGCTCATGCCAAGACCTGCATCGTGCAAGAAAATTTGTATCGAGGAATGTTGTGCAGCCTTCTCTTGAACCCTTCTTGTGAAGTTGTGACTCATTGCGGGATCTAAGCAATCCTCAAAGTGTAATTACTAGCTTAAGTTCATCCAAATTTAACTTGAGAGTGCAAAAATCATGGAAGCTCAAATATTTTGCAGGCGTATGTACAGTATTTGGTCAGAGAGGCTTATCATAACTGGGTACACTTCGGGTTTAATTACTAACAGATGCGCAAATGCAACACTGGAGAAAAACCATTAGCTTGGTGCCCAGTTCATCAAGAGCGAAGATTGCCCGATTTGAAGACTATGAAATCCTTGTTATTTCCCTTCCTTATTTTTCTACTGAAACAAAGCAAAGGAACGAGCGCTCTGACAACATACTTAGGGTAGTACATCAGTTTAATTATGTTGGGCAATATGCCAATATTTGCTGGCTATCCAGGAAAACAAAGAGCCAAGGTTTCAGAGCTGGCAAAATTTAGAAGACCTGTATGTTCTGCGACTAATTAAATGTGCATTTCTTTTGTCATTCTATTATTTTTAGAAGTTATTTCCTATATATTGGCATCTTTTATGGACTTACTACTCTTTTATTCTCTTATATTGTGTTTGCATCAGAAAAATTACTGTTTTATTTCATTAGAACTGCAAGAAAGTACTAAGATGTGGTTAAAAAGGTTAGCAATCTCACTTTCTATTTTTTGTTGATAGCAATATGCTCATGTACCAAACATAATCTTCCTTTTTTTTCTGGCTATTTTATTTTTAGCATTCTTAACAAGTGTACTAAGATCTCTGCATATTTTTTTTTGTTGATCAGTTCCAATATTTTTCTGAATTGATTGGCACGGTAGTAATTGAATGATTCCCATTTTGCTTGTTTGTAGCTATTTTTGGTTTTAGTGTTTTTGTTCTCTATTCATGCCTAAAATGGATTCTTATATATAGATATGTATATGTGTATTATTTGCCAATTTCTTCAAGTAGCTAAACTCCGCCCATGACGACAGGTCATGATCGATCCCAAGCCTGGATAAAGCAGGAGGGTTGCGTTACATTGTCAGCCAGCGTTAAAACTATGGTAAATATTCAATGAATAGATCCATTAAACTATTGTGATAATGCTAGGTTGTTCCCCCGAAAAGAAAGCATTGCAAGGTCCGACTATAACGTCTCGGTAAGGACTACTACATCTGCAGAACTTAGATGTAGTATTAAATATGTAAGAGTTCGCGTTACAGAGTTTAACTGTAACGTCTCAGCAAGGACCGCTACGTCTTCATAAGAACTTGGGTGTAATATTAATAGGCAAGAGTTCTCACACCATAGATTGGATAAGAACAAATATGATAGGAAAACTAATAATCTAAGATTTGGAATATGGAACATATGAACGCTCACTGGTAAATCAATAGAGGTAGTAGATATGATGATTAAGAGAAGAATTAGTATTTTGTATATACAAGAAACAAAATGGGTAGACGAGAAGGTAAAGATGATAAAAAAAACTCAGGTTTTAAGTTATGGTACACTGGAAAGAGTAAAACAAGAAATAGAGTGGGTATTATTGTAGATTATTTGTTAAAGGATGAACTTATAGGAGTAGTTAGAAAATGGGATAGAATTATAGCCCTTAAGATAATAGTGGCAAAAAAACTATGAACATAATTAACGTATATGCACCACAAGTAGGATTAGATAAAGCTACCAAATCAAGGTTTTGGAATGCTTAGAAAAAATATTACAAAATATTCTACCAAATAAAATAATTTTAATAGGAGGTGATCTAAATGGGCATGTCAGAGTGAAAAATGATGAATATGAGAGGGTACATGGGAGTTATGGGTTTGGAATGAAAAATGAGAAAGGAAAAACTATATTAGATTTTGCGATAACATATGGCCTTATATTAGCTAATATATTTTTAATAAAAGAGAAGAACACTTAGTCACATTCAAAAGTGAGAATAATAAATCACAAATTAACTTTCTTATGGTTAGGAAGAAGAATAGAAAGATTTGTAAAGATTGCAAAGTCATCCTTGGAGAAAGCTTAACTATCCAATATATGTTAGTAGTGTTGGATATACGCCTCAAACATAGTATCAATAGAAAGAAAATATATACGATTCCTCGAATTAAATGGTAGAAGTTAAAGGATGAGAAGTAAAATATATTTAAGGAGAAGGTAGAAGTACAAGTATTAGGTGGCATATACGATGACTCTAATACAACATGGGATAAGATGGTATCAAAGTTGAAAATAGTAGCTAAGAGTGTACTCGGTGAGTCAAAGGGGCATGTACCACTCAGTAAGGAATCTTGGTGATGAAATGAGAAAGTACAAGAGAAAGTGAGGGAAAAACGAATAGCTTATAAGGAATTATATATTTGTAAGAACGAGAAAAACTTTAAAAAAATATATAATAGTCAAGAAAGAAGCTAAGAAATTAGTGAGTGAAACAAAAAATAAAACTTTTGAATGATTATATCAAAAATTAGATATAAAAGAAGGGGAAAGAGACATTTATAGAATAACTAAAGTGATAGAAAGAACAACAAGAGACTTTAGCCAAATAAAATGTATTAAAGATGAATATAATAGGATATTAGTAAACAATGGAGAAATAAAATAGCGGTGGAAAAGGTATTTTCATCAATATTTTAATGAAGGTTTAGGTGACCAACTTAACTTAGGTAATTTAAGTAGATCAAATGAACATAAAAATTTTAATTTTTATTGTAGAATTCAAACTTTAGAAGTAAAACAAACTTTAAATGAGATGTACAATGGAAAAACCATTGAAATAGAATATATTCCAATAGAGGTATGGAAGTGTCTAGGAAAACAAGATATTGAATGACTTATAAATTTATTTAACATGATATTGAAATGAAAAAATGTCTGATCAATGAAAGATAAGTACTCTACTTCCCTTATATAAGAACAAGGGAGACATACAAAATTATGCAAACTATAGGAGTATTAAACTAATTAGTCATACTATAAAACTTTGAGAAAAAGTAATACAAAAAAGATTAAGGAAGGAGATCACAGTGACCGAAAATCAATTTAGGTTCATGCTTGGAAGGTCGATAATAGAAGCTATACATCTTCTTAGACAGTTAATCGAAAAATATCGGGAGCAAAAATAAAATTTACTTATGGTATTCATTGACTTAGAAAAAACTTATGATAGTGTCTCAAGAGAAATTATATGGAGAATTCTAAAAAAGAGATGTATTAGCATAACATATATTGAACTAATTAAAGATATATATGAGGATGTAACGACTAGAGTAAAGACTTCAAACGGAGTAACTGAAGCATTTTTAATAAAGATAGGGTTACATCAAGGATCAGCTCTAAGTCCCTATCTTTTTACACTAATAATGAGCGAACTCACTGCGCACATTCAAGACAGTACCGTGGTGCATGTTGTTTGCAGATGATATTATTTTGGTAGATGAAACACGTGAAGGAGTAAATGCTAAACTAGAATCTTGGTGGAAAACACTAGAAGGGAAAAGTTTTAAGCTTAGTAGATTAAAGACAGAATATATGAAATTTAAGTTTAACAATGTTATAAGTAATGAGACAATTGTTAAGATAGGAAAGAACGAGTTGCACGGAACCGAGAGATTTAAATATTTAGGATCATTTTTGTAAAACGATGGAGGGATTGAGAGAGATGTCTTACATAGAATACAAGCAAGATGGTTGAAATGGAGGAGAGCGTCGAGTGTTTTATGTGATCGTAAAGTAACTCTTAAACTTAAAGGTAAGTTACATAAAATCGCAGTTAGATCCGCTATGTTATATGGAGCTAAATGTTGAGGTATGACTCGAGCACATGAGCAAAAGATGAGAGTTGCAAAGATGAAGATGTTAAGGTGGATGTGTGGGCATACGAGGATGGACAAAATAATAAATGAGAAAATTAGAGAAAAAGTTGGAGTTGCATCTATTAAGGAAAAACTCCAAGAAACACGTTTAAGATGGTATGAACATGTACTTAGACAACCAATAAATGCTCCAGACAATATAAAACTACGATAAATATGCATATCAAAAGAGGAGGAGGAAGATCAAAAAAGACTTAGTTAGCAATAATAAAATAAGATAAAATTTATTTAAATATAGATGATAATATAGTAGAAGATAGAGTTCAATGACGTAAAAGGATTCATACAGTCAACCCCATCTAATGAGAAAATAATAGATTGTTGTTGGTGGTGGTGGACAATATGTTTTATTAGGCCCAATTAGTCACCCTGATAGCTTGCTTGGTCGATTAATAAAAGTTTGGCAAGCTGAACTGAGGGCAAATATGTTGTTTTATTTATTATGTGTTATTATAAGGTTTTGTAAATTAAGATTGCTTCTGTAAATGGTGTAGATTGATATCCGTTACCAGAACTTCCAGTGGGTCAAAAAAACAGTGTTACTTGCATGGATGGCGATTACATGACATAGATCTAGTGTTCTAAATGTTAGTATTTCTCATTGATGTTATATTACGCTCTTTCTATGCATATTAAGTTCAGGGTGTGTTTGCATAGTTCTCCATAACACTTGAACCACATTTCTTAGACATTGTTATTGAACAATTGAAGTTTGTAAAGGTTGCAACTGAATTTTAAACAAACAATGAGAGCAAGTTACATCAACCACATAGACGGTAAGCTAAACGTGTATGATAATGTTTAGAACAATTAGGATCCAACATGAGCAATCGACTCGTTCAAAGAATATGTTTACAAACTATAAACTAGGTTACTAATAGCATTCCTGATGATAGCAAAATATACAGATTTAGCTGCTTTTTACCTTAAATTTTTAATCTTTAAAATAATGCTATTTTTAAGGGCTGAACCCTTACATATTGCTAACTCAGGCCATGCATCTTTATTAAGTATTGCACTTCAACTGTATTGACAATCATTGACCCGGAATATTAGAATCAATGCTCCAGGTCCAATGCAAAAGAATTATCAATTAAATGCTGGGCATGCTCTTTGTCAACAGCACCTCTGTTGCTTGTTAATTGTCTGTCTTTCTTTTCTCAAAATCTTATTGCCACGGGTCTATGATTTCATATGACTATTAGAAATTGGAAGCAAATCTGGTTGTCTCTCGTCAGATGAAACAAACTTGAATTGGTGCATAAATCTTTGAATCATCTCATAGCTGGTAAATGTGATGACAGCAGCTGGAGTGGTTCTTAACAAATTTGTTCCATAACCACGGTAAAACCCAGACACGCCCTCCTTTTGGAAGATTTTCTTAACGCAGTCCACAGCACCAGCATATTGCGCTGGAGAGTTCCTAGAATGTCCTTGTCCTTGGAGCTTGGATCGCACAACCTGTGGATAGAACATGTACATAAACTTTTAACATACAGGAAGATGCAGCCCAAAAATTCGGTCATTATTTGCCACAATGTCACAAGCAGCTTCAACTATATGAAAAAAAAAATTGTTTCTTTATCAAGGCATGCTTTATTAGACTTTAACAAGGCAGAAAGTTGGTAGACTGTAAGCTAATCTACTACCTAAGCTAGCGCAACTAACTAGTCAACAATTAGTCCAGATGAGGAAAAAAATCTCTTACTTCCAGATACTGTAAATATTGGGGATATTAGTATATTACTGATCAAAAGGAAAGGTAACAAGAATTTCCTCTAGTAATCAAGTATTTGTTTCAACTTTTCCTTTAAGCCATCGGTACAAGGAAGTCAATAATTGAATCTAATACATTTCAGGAATATGCTGAAAGAAGTACCTCATGAGGATAAGTCATAGTGGAGGCAAGAACTTTAGATAGTGAAGAAGCAATAGCCACATTTCCAGCACTGAGCTTATCCACAGATGTATTGCCTGGGATTGATCAATTTTACAACAATATTCCTTTAGATCAGAACAATATAATGAAAAAGAAAAAAATACAAACGAATAGATGAAGATAGAATGTACCCCTATTTCCCAAATATGACTTGATATTTTCATATAGTGGAAACTGTATGGCTACATGGCTAATACCAGCTAAAGCTGGAAGCAGACCACTGCAAAAAAAAAAAAAACAAAGAAAGATCCCATAATCATGTTCATTGTAATCCCAAAGAAAAGACATGAATTAGTTACATAAGATAACAGTTCTTACCTGTATAGCCCTCGTATACCTTCTTCTCGGGAAATTCTTCCAAGTGCAGAGATTATTCCTCTGTAAGGAACTACTCCAGAGCTCATCCTCTGGGTCTAATGGCAGAAAAATATCGAACATAAAAAAACATCATAATCAGAAACTACTTCCTGAAGTTTAACCAAGATTGGTAAATGTTGGACATAGAAAATGTTGTCAACAATGAGAAAATTTAACTTTTTGCCAAAAGTGTACAAAAAACCAGAGATATGGTGCTTAATATCAAAACATACTTGTAGTCTGGTCTTAACAACCCACAGTGGATTTGTGACGACTGTGGTTGCAACTCCTGCACCAGAGGCAGCAACAATGTTTGCTCCAACTGAAAGTGGCTTGTCAACATCAGCTGCATCTGAAATTAGAGAAGTCAGACATCACACTGATTTTTCTGTTTTTGCCAATTTAAGTATCTCTATAAAGGAACAATAGGATAGTAACAAATATCTAAAATCATAAGCAGGAAATTAGAGAAGGAACTCCTATGCCAACCTTGTGAATGAAGTAAGCCTTTGAGCTTATTATAAACTGTAAAATATACCTGAAGATCAAGTTAAATTGATTATAAGGATGTCAGATCTTAAAAAAGTATAACAAGTCAATGGAAACCAAAACAGAAAATTTTAATGAATAACCAAAACGAAATACATGCTTTGCATAAACATTTTCACATATTTCACTTGTATAGAAACTTGCATAGGAATATGATGCACCAGAATCTTCATATTCTACGTTGGTGATTTTTGCTACCTTCAAATCAAGCAAAAGATTAATGGAAACAATGGAATGTTTTAGTTTATTAGTATAAAAGAAATCTGACCCACAATTTTCCCACATTCAACACATTATTAAGTCATACAACTATTAGTGCCCATCAAAACCACATGATCACGTGCAAGAAAAGAAGAAACAAAACTAAACAAAAGATTTGCAGCTGCTTTTGCTCCATCTGCTAAACAAAAAAGTTTGTGCAATGATTTCAGATGCAAATAAATGCATGCTGTTTGTTGGTAGTTTTGAAAGAGAAGCATTATTTAAAGTTTGTAAAGTTGTTCCACCATCATTGGTGTATCATCTTTAATGCAATTTGCATATCATGAATAACAATAACTAAGGATCATTAATCAAGTGAAAGAGTAAATGAATTAACATTCAGTATCACAATCCACTAGCAATAATGTGTATTTTTGGTCAATGCCAATCCAGGCAACTAATATTGATCTTGTTTTATGCAGGCCCAGTAGGTATAGATGAAGGAAGAAGGAATGTGAAGAACCTTAGATACTTACTGCCCAATTTGGAAGTAATGCAATGATTGTAGGAGAGAGTCCATGATACATTCCTCTAACTCCTTCCTTTTTAATTATCTGTTCTAGGCTTGCAATGATAATGCTTCCTAATTTGAGCAAAAGAAAATCAATCATGTGAGTCTTGAGCAATGCACTGGCTGAATAAAAAGCAAATGATAACGTAATTCAAATACGAATAGCTGGTTTCCTATTGATCAATGATGATCATCCAGATTAAGAAAGAAGAAATTGGATGAAAAATTATCAAATGGAGCTGCAATATAACTAATTCAAAAAACAGAAACTAACATGATAAATAGAAAACTGTTACGAATGCATGGAAGGCGCATACAGGAGATCCATGCAGTAACATAATCTTGTGAGATTTAGAAACTGATTTGAGCGAAGTTTTGAATCCTTAAAAGAGGCCAAAACAACTTATTAGGGAAAAGTACACTAGATCTCAGAATATATATTCCTTGTATATACTAATATCATGGGTTGAAGTCCTATCAAGAAGCCTTTGTCCCAACTATTTGAGGACTACATAGATCTCATCCCTTCTATCATATAACTCACAAACAATTGTTCAGAATTTATACGAAAGCCTGCATCAATTCCATGATATAACTGTCTTCCAATTCATTACAATTAATCCATGCTTGTTTACAATGCCAAATATTGCCAAATAATATAAAGCACTTTGTTGCGCCTATCCTTCACATGGGTTCTGCACAAACCATCTCAATAAAAGGGATTTGCGACATTTTCCAGAAGGCATAGACAGGCTGCTTATTCACAGATTTTTGAAGTTAAATGTGTTTCTCCATTAGTTTTAATAGGAGAGACTTGAGAAATAAGTAGACCTATGTATCCATGATTCTGTACATTTTTTTATTTGATTGTTATGTATTATTTGCTACAATTACAAAACGTTTGTATTTGACTGTGGATTGGGGTGAAAGATGAACCTCCTAAATTCGTTTTCTTCATGCTTCTGCAGGTTCTTTGTTGGTTTTTATCTTCCTACGTGACATTAGGCGAAGTTGAAACATTAGGCGAAGTCGAAACATTCTTCCTACGTGACAAAGATAACATAGGCAATATCCTATCCTAGTAGGTGATAACAAAACGGCCTCAATCTCAATAGAATGTTTACAGGATGAACTCATTCATATAGGGACAAGTTAAACCGATTCAACTGCTAACTACTCAGTTTCATCTCTTAAAAGGAATAAATTTAGACATGAAAGGCAATCACTTTCAAAAAGAAGGAAGAACAATAGACGTATCGGAACAGAAAAACGGAAGCGTGTACCCCGGCGGGAAGAATCTGCAAGCGTGGCAAATCCATGCACCTGTAGCCTCGTCTTGATAACATCCAGCGGACAAACAAACGTAGCGGCAACTATCCCTGCCACCATTCTTCCTCTTAATCAAAAATATCAAGAAGCGAAAATAAAACCACCACAAAAAAAAAAAAAAAAAAAAAATACTAAATTGAAAACCCTAACTAGACAATCCGAAATCAAACCCTAAATTAACAAAGAGGAAGAAGGGAAATATAATTGCTTTGGTACGCAAGAACCCATTTGCAAATTCAAAGAAGAAAAATATACACCATCGCAAGGTGAACTAACACCAAAAAGCACCAAAACTAAACCTAAAATTGGGGAGAAAGAAAAGGGATAAAAAGATCACAAGAGACAAACCAGCGGAGGCCCCGGCGAAGGCATTGCAGAGAAGTTCGCGATGCGTCGGCTGGTGGAATTCACCAGGCATGGTGGTCGATTCCTCGACTTAGCGGGCGGCGCAAGATTTTAATTTTTACTTTTTTCAGTTCTCCGCACTATAACGAAGATTCTGCTCTAGAAGACAAGATCTAACCAAACTCACGAAGCGAAAGGGAACAGCTTTGCTCTCGCCGCACCGGAAACGAGACGGAGAGGGCTTTAAATCAACCAAGGTTTGGGAGAACGTAAGCGACGCGGAGAAGGGGCGACGAAGCTCTGCAAACCGGAATGTGTTGTTTGATCCAGTAAAAATAACGACGCATTATTTTAGGAGGACTAATTCCCAAAATTTTCCCTCATAAATCTAATCAGAAAATTAGTATAACTTTAAAAAAAAATATATTCAATCTCAAAATCTATTTTGTTAAATAGATAAATTTTATAAAACAAGCTCAACGTTGAGCACGGAACACGTTCAGAGACCGTGATACGTTGAAGGAAAGGCCCCACCTGAACCCTGTCTTTACACTAAGATTGGAAGATCTTTCGAACGATTGCGTAATTGACCAGATCATTAATTAGAAATGTCATTAAGAATAAGAATATAAGAATAAAAAAATCATGAAATCTCGGAGACCAGTTGATGATTGTGTGAAATAAATCTACACCGAATAATAACCATGTTGAGCTTGTTTCGACTTCACTGAATAAAAATAATAATAATAATAATAATAATAAATAAATAAATAAATAATGTTGAATTGTTAACATGGAATCGATTATATTTTTTTAAAAAAAATCATCGATCGATTAGAGTGATAGACAATTCAAAAAATCAACATCCTGTAATTGGACCTACAAATATATCGACCGGATCTCACCACAAATTCCTGACAATTTGACTTTGACAACCTTATGTTGTACCGCAGCCCCGGAGCCCAGGTCACTGCACATGCTGATTTTATTAGTCTATTGGTCTGCACTTGTTGATTGATGGCTGTGCTGACTTTGGCATTAGTGATTCAACTGCTTCAATGTGGCCAGCTGGATTATACAAATTAAAATGGTATTTAAAAGGGGACAATCACCCTGATTGAATGCCTCAGATACTTCTTATATACGAGCACACACGTTATATATATAATATAACACATAAATATATATATAAATTTTATAAAAATAAATACTACATTTAATCTTAGACAAAAATACATACATAAATTAAACAGGAATACGTCAGATTCATGTAATAATACAATATAACGCTTGAGAATCCTAATAGTAAACTATTATAACAGACTCACGGTTATAAAAAACTTAATTTAATATATCACATAAATATACATAAATTTTATAAGAATAAATATTACATTTAATCTAAGGTAAAAATACATACATAAATTAAGCAGGGATACATCATATTCATGTAATAATACAATGTAACGCTTGAGAATCCTAATAGTAAATTACTATAACGGACTCACTGTTATAAAAAACTTAATTTAATATATTATATTTGATCTTAGCCAAAAAATCGAGAAAATTATTATTTTTAATATCGTCAACCCAAAGTATTTATAAAAGCTTCTCTGCTCGTAATGTTGTCAATCCTAAGATATGTGACTAAAGAGACTCTAAATTCCCAATTGATTAATGAGAAAAATTCTCAATAATACACCGCGGCTAAGTCTTGAACTCTAGATTCCTAATTGATTAATAAGAAAAATTCTTAATAATACGTCATAATAAGTCTTGAATTCTAGATCCCTGATTGATTAATGAGAAAAATTCTCATTAATACACCGCAACTGAATCTTGAACTCTATATCTCTGATTGATGTATTTGTAGAAATTACTAATAAACCTTAGAATTATTTTCGATGTGAATAGAAAAAATGATATTAACGTAATTTCATTTTGGGTTTCACCAAAGTTAGTTAGTAAAGAATCTAGATTCTTTATAAAATAGTAAGATTATGCTCGAGCACTTCCCAATTTATCCTAGTGGCCGGTAAAAAAATTCTGTGGAGCCAGACCGGTCACCCTCAGGGCTAGTCAATGAGGCTAATTGAGTTTATTATATATATATATATATAAAGCACAAAATCCACTAGTTTGCTTCTACGGATTATCACAGTTAGTACGTACATAGATGATTATTCTAATAGATCTTAGAATTAATTTTCAGCGGATACAAAAAATCTTATTGGGTATCTGACCTCCCTCGTATAAAGGGTTGTTGTACTAAAGTAAATGCCCCTCGTGATTTACTCCCTTCCAGAAAGTGTGGGACCACCCTGGAGGGGCCACTAAGATAACAACTTAACCTTTTGCTCCAACAAAATTGATTGGTTTGCCCCAGTTGCGGTGTAATGGCAAGGAACTTCCATAGTTAATCAATATGCATCGGTCAATATCTAATGTGGCACACTGTAGACTAATTTCCTCTAGTGGGAAGACAACCCCATGATGTTGGTTGCAGAGAGATGTGTCATTCGCACTTTCAGATTTACCTTGATGTCGGTGAGAAAATTCTATGGAGATGGGTCGATCACTTGTAGGAGTAGCCAGTTTAAAGAGCAGGATACCTAGATTAACCCCTGAAACTATAGTGCGATGGTAAGAGGTGAAACAAACTCTCTAGGCAATGAGAGTTCAAATCTTATCCAAGTAGCATTATATTTAGGGACTTTGAAAACTTGTGATGCTAGACCATTCATTAAGACCCATTTGTGCTTTCTGACAACGACATCAAAAACTTAATATGTAATTTTGCAAGTACACAATATTATCAAGTAATAAAAATTTGAATACCAAAATATTCGCAAAAATAGTTATCTAGACAATCGAAAAAGGATTGTTGTGATCAGAGAACAAAGTGTGAGAAAGTAATTTAGAAAGCAATTCTAGAACTTCAGTTACACTATAATTATTATTGACAAATGCACCTCTTTTACTTCAACACATGGTTGCAAAAGGCGAATACGCTCGCCCCTAGCGCCCCCGCCAACTCACCCCAGGGTCAACACAAAAAAGGTAAATCACGGGTGGCTACTAGCCTTTGGAATAGTGACTAGCACATAAGGGAGACATTTACCTTGGCTTTGCTGAGATTTGAACTCCAAACCTCATGGTAGCAATATCTCATGTGATAGTCATTAGACTGTCCCGAGGGGACTCTTTTACTTCAACACATGATTATATTGAAGGAATTTGTCCAAATTTAATCAGATGTCTCTATAAGAAGAAAAAAAAACATAGATGTGTTTATCTCAATTATAACTCATAAAGTGAGTTAGGATAAACTCTTTAAGTTCTATGATAAATCTTGAAAGCCTCAAAAGAGCTCAATTACTTTCATCCCGATTTATCCTAATGGTCGGTGGAAAACTTCCGTGGGGCTGATAATAACAACCATCTTTGACATATTATTTTACTCTTATATTAGATGTTATAATGCACTCGTACGATTTATTTGCATGACTTATCATATTTTACGAGCATTGGATTATTTACAATTTTAATATAAATATCATCTAATTGATTGTCCTAATGCTTGAATTGCTACATACTTTATTTTGTAGGGCATTTGAGAAGTATATCGAGAAGTTTTAGGGCTCATTCAAAAACGAACAAGGCTTCGCATGACCAGGTCGTGCCCCTTGACATGGCCAAGTCGTGTTCTCCACTACATGAGTTGATCGACACGAAAATGAGGAAGGCATCCACAGGCATGACTAGGCCGTGACAAGGAGCTCATCCCCAGGTATGGCCAGGGCATGCCCAAGAGCTTAGCCATAGGCACGGCTAGGGCGTGCCCACAAGGATAGCTAGGGCGTACCCATAGGGATAGCTAAGGCGTGCCCACAAGGACAGCTAGGGTGTGCCCACAGGCACTGGTAGGAGCCGTAATTTTGGGTTCGGTTCACGATTCTAGCTAGTTCAAGGCGCAAGTATAAAGGGAAAAAGATGGTTCAGATAGGGGGGATATGATAAGATCCTTTAATGGATCTATTCAAATAAATCCTTTAACTTTATTTCCTTTAAGTTTTAGACTTTTTCTTTTTTCTTCTAGATAAATTTTAATAAGACATTTTCTCTTGAAAATGTATTTTTATTTTATTTTTCTTTTAGATTTTTTCTTTTGAAAAGATAGTTTAGGTTTCTATTTAAAGAGATGTTATGTAATTTTGGAAGACAAGTAATTTCCCTTTTAATTAATCAATTTTATTTGATTATTGGAGGTTGATCCCCTCGAAGCGATCACCCCATCCCCCTTTTCATTTTTCTTTTTTGATTCTTCCACGTGATAGGCCCCCGAGTTCCTATTAACTTGGTATCAGAGCAGTTCACTTCATCTTCACCCTACAGTATCTCGCAACAACTTCAACAAGCGCATGGTTTTAACCCAATTTCAAGAGAAGAAAATTCACTCTGACATGACGACCGGAGGATCTCATCCTGATGCCAAATGGGCTCTGGAATTTGAAGCTAAGCACGAGACAAGGATGGATAAACTCGAAAAAACTATGACATCGTTGGTCACAATAGTGTAAGAATTGAAGGATCGTTTAGAAGCAGATTCCAGCTCAAACATACTAATCAAAATGGGAATAAATCAGCAGTCTCGACAACAACAATATGACCAAGGAGCAAACTCAAATAAAGATCGAGAGCACAACTATCCAAGTATGAAGGTGGAATTTCCTCGCTGGGAGAACAACGATCCAATTGGATGGATTTCAAGGGCTGGAAAATATTTCGCTTCCACAGTACATCAGATAATGCAAAGGTAGAACTAGCATCTGTAAACCTCGAAGGTGATACCATCCAATGGTATGACCGGCTTGAAGCATGCCATGGGCCTCCAAAATGGGAGGAATTCAAAGAAGAACTCATCAATCAATTTGGTCCCTCCGGTTATAAGAATGTTGATGAAGAATTGGCCAAAATTTGACGGACTTCAACTGTACTAGAGTACCAAGGACGATTCAAAAGACTCTCTAATCGAACTCGTGATTGGTCAGAAAAGTAACTACTGGGCACTTTTATTGAAGGACTTCGCCTTGATATACGACTAGAAGTAAAAATGAATCAACCCCGCACCATGAAGGCTGTCGTATCCTTTGCACCACTACAAGAAGAGAAGATCAATGAGGAAGGAAGAAGAAATAACAAGGAAATTCATGAAAACTCATCACATTATTCAACACCCCGTAGATTGACAAAAGAAGAGATCAAGGAAAGGATGGTGAAGGGATTATGCTAGCATTGCGATGAAAAGTGGCACCGTGGTCATCAATGCAAGCAAAAGAGGATACTGATGATTGAACCAATAGAGAACTTTGAGGAAGAAGATGATTTCGATGAAGGTGAAACACAAGATAATATCAACGAAGTACAAGATGACTCTATGGCAATATTAGTCCATGCCTTAGAAGGATTACAAACTCCGCAAACAATGAAGGTAAAAGGATTCATTAAAAACAACCAGTAATAATACTTATAGATTCAGGAAGCACCAACAATTTTCTACACTCAACCTTAGCAAGAAGGCTTAAACAAAAAATAGAGCGAGCATCTACATTTGATGTTAAGGTGGCGGATGGAAGATCACTTACAAGTTCAGAAAAATGCGAAGGTATTAAAGTTTTCTTAGCAAATTATGAATTAATCACAGATCTCTTTCTTCTACCCCTGGATGGATGTGATGTTGTACTTGGAGCACAATGGTTGAGAACATTAGGAGATATAATGTGGAATTTCTCTCAACTAACAATGCGCTTCCAAGATCAAGGAAAAGAAGTTTGCATCAGAGGCAAGAGACAAATACTATCACATCAATCAATAGTTATTAGACAGAGCAGTTATTAAAGAAAGATTGCTCCATTTTTCTCATGCAACTCTCCATCAAAAAGAATCCTAAAGGTATCTCATATACCCCTTCATAATTATAGTCACTTCTTTCAAAATTTTCTATGATATTTGCTGAGCCAAAGGGATTTCCTCCATCACGTTCAAATGATCATCGTATACCTCTAATACCAGGGAGTACACCAGCATATGTTACGCCTTATCGCTACCCTTACATACAGAATGACGTAATTGAGAAGATTGTACAAGAGATGATTCAAACTGGTATTGTTCGCCCAAGTGTAAGCACATATTCTTCTCCAATACTGCTTGTATGAAAGAAAGATGAAAGTTGGCGAATGTGTGTAGATTATCGGACTCTCAATAAAATTACAGTGAAAGATAAGTACCTCATCCCCATCATTGATAAATTACTTGATGAATTAGGAGGTTCCTCATTCTTCTCAAAATTGGATCTTCGCTCTGGCTTTCATCAGATAAGGATCTATCAGTCGGATATTCCAAAAATAACCTTTCGGACTCATGATGATCATTATGAATTTTTAGTCATGCCTTTGGATTTAACTAATGCACTTTCTACATTCCAAAGTTTGATGAACAATATCTTCAGGCCTCATCTCCGTAAGTTTGTTTTGATTTTCTTTGATGATATCCTTATTTATAGTTCATCATTCGAAGATCATTTGCATCACCTTTATAAAGTACTCACTCTTTTACGTGAGCATTCTCTTTTTGTGAAAAGACCTATTGCTTATCACTTGGAGTTTCCACAAGATTCTAAAATACACCCTGTATTTCACGTATCTTTTTAAAGAAGAAACTAGACGATAAATTTACTCCTCAACAACATCTTCCTGAAGTGAATTCAGATGGTGAAATTAAATTTTAACCTTATGCTATTTTAGAAAGGAACTCGTGAAGAAGAACAATCAAGCAACAATTGAGCTATTAATTCAATGGGATAATTTATCTATCGATGATGCAACATGGGAATTATATGATATCATTCAAGAAAAATTTTCAAAGTTTATTGATAAACAACCTTGAGGACAAGGTTGTTTTGAAGGGTGGTGGAATGATAAGATTCTTTAATGGATCTATTCAAATAAATCCTTTAACTTTATTTCCTTTAAGTTTTAGACTTTTTCTTTTTTCTTCTAGATAAATTTTAATAAGACATTTTCTCTTGAAAATGTCTTTTTATTTTATTTTTCTTTTAGACATTTTCTTTTGAAAAGATAGTTTAGGTCTCTATTTAAAGAGACGTTATGTAATTTTGGAAGACAAGTAATTTTCCTTTTAGTTAATCAATTTCATTTGATTATTTGAGGTCGATCCCCTCGAGGCGATCACCCTATCCCCCTTTTCATTTTTCTTTTTTGATTCTTCCACGTGATAGGCCCCCGGGTTCCTATCAGGATATCTCCATCAACTCCCCATCAACCCTAGCCTCCTCGCCATCTCCATCCCATCATCTCCACCTCTAGAGGGAGGGAGGCCATTTTCCATATCTCCTGCTCAGATTAGAGGAGAGAGTATGCTCCGCACCCAAGGAACCTCCAATGATCCATATCCACCACTTCATCGTCATCACTCTTCTCGCTTGGATTAAAGGAGAAGGTTCCATTCCATATCTAACGTCATTCCCTTGACCTTAAATGGAATAGGGAGAGATCGGATCTGCCACCAAGCTTTCAGATTAGGAGTTTGAATCATTCCACCGCTGACACCATCTCTTCATCGGATTAGAAGAAGAGGACCCATCCACATCAACAAGCACTCTATTGAATTAGGAGAGGTGCTCCACCTTTATTATCAAAATCCACATCTACCATCGGAGGGAGAGATCTCCACTTATCTTAGTTTTAGCTTAGCTTAATTTTTATGCATGTCAAATGTTTGTTTTAATGCCCCTTACATTTTGTTGATTTTTATTAATGCATGTTAATTCCTTTAATTACTTATATGCTTATTTCATTTAATTCTTTATGTTTATTTAATGCTTATGCTTCCTTTAATTCCCTTGTCATTATAGTTTAGATTAGATTAGATTAGAGTGACCAATGAGAAGTTGGCAAAAAAAAAAGTCTAGATGGGTCAAAAGTTCACCGAACACTTAGCGGTCGTAAGTCCAATTGGGAGTTGACATGAAACTAGGAAGTTCGGACGTAGTAAACTTCCGAAGGTCGTAACTTTTGACTCGGATATCGAAATAAGGTGATCTTGGATGCGAAACAAAGCTCATTTCAAGCTTTACACAATTTTCTGCTTGCGAATCGATTGGCCAATCAATTGGGGGTTCAATCGATCTGCCAATCGATTGGTTGACGCGATTTTGTGCAGAAATGGTCTGGATCGATTGGATAATCGATCAAAACTTCCCCAATCGATTAGGTAATCAATCAAAACTTTCCCAATCGATTGGAAGAGTTTATGATTGAACAGTGAGCTTCTGAATCGATTAGTTGATCGATTGGAGCGCTGAAAATCACACGATAAGCCTTGAATCGATCGGGCAATCGATTCAGGCAATTTTCATAGAGTACAGAGGCGCTCTGAATCGATCAACCGATCGATTCAAAGCCTCCTCAATCGATTGAGAGCAATTCAATCGATTAGGATTCGACTGTTGCGCAAGTTATAGCCGTTGGCGAGCGATTCCCTCGGCAGTTCTTCGACTTTCTTCTCCGCGCGATCACAACGACCTTTCCAGAGATTTTCTCCACTCTCACAACCGGATCTTGAAAGCTCTTGGGGACAAGTGTAGTCACACTTCCAAGGTTCAAGAGGCAACAACAAACAACAAGTAAGCAAGAAGAAGAAGCTCTTTATTTGTATCTTTTGTATTTTCTTCTTGTGTGATTTATATTTGTTGTGTGAGTTTGTATAAGACTTTTCCGCCTTCGGTAGTTACCGTAAATGAGTGTTTTTCTTAGTGGAGAGTGTGTCGCGTGTGGATCCTTGGATTAGTCACCTCTTCTTGAGGTGGATACCAAGTAAATCCTTGTGTTAACGTTGCATTTTTGTTTCTTGTTCTTTCCGTTGCATATCATCACCAAGAAGCAAGCAACAACGAGCGCGATAAGCTATTCACCCCTTCTCCACATTTCGACCCTAACACATTTGATTAAATTAACAAGCCAAGCTTGAGCCTGATTTCGAGCTTGAAAACATTATCGAGTCGAGCTTGAGCTTAACATTATTTAGTTTGTGAGCTCGTGAATATATTTGTTAAAAGACTCATGTATATATATATATATATATATTACATGAAATATAAATATTATATATTAACAAACAAACTAAGTTCGTTTAACTTTTAAACGAACTATTTTCGAACAGAGTTCGAACAAAGCTCATTTAACTTTTAAACAAGTTATATTCGAACTGAGATTGAGTTGTTCGCAAACTATTTAATTTCATTACGAGTCGAACTCGAACTCAAGAATTAAAGTTTGAATCGAACTCGAGCCGAGCTCGAGCTCGAGCTGATGCTGGGCAGGATAACAATTATCCTACGAGCCGACGAGAATAAGAAATTGAGGAGAAGACAAGAAGAGAATCTGAACAAAATAAGGAGGAAAATCCACTATTTGTTAAAAAAGAAAATTTTATTATTAACTTAGGGATTGAGTTTATATAAATTTTAGATCCTAAGACAAAGAAATAAAAGAAATCCCAATATATGGAACTCAATTCAAATCTTGTAGAAAAAAGAAAAGAGATATTTATAGAAAAGGAAATCTCTTGGTAGAAATTAAAATTAATAAAATAGTAAGTTATGTTAAACAAATTATAACCCATAATTATTAGAATTATTAAAAATACCCTAAATACCATAAAAATAAATTATTAAAAATAGTAATAAACTCTTCGGAGTCTTAGATGAGGACCTAAATGGTGTTTGGACCCGAAAATTGATTATTACAGGTACTTTGGTAACAAATATAAATTTTCAAATTCTTCACATGTGGTGAGCATGATTCTAAGTTTTGAGTCAAAAATTATAATCATGTGAAGTTCAAAAAATTATGTTGAGTTGATACTCATCACGAGCTTAGGTAAAACAAACTTAGCTCGAGCTCTTGTTACTTGCTGTTCAGATCAGCTTGGTTCAATTACATCTCAGACATAGTAATCTTTAATCGATTGCTCATGTCTCAGGGCATAGTGCGGACGATGAGTCCATAATATTTCTAGCATAATTATCCGAGATTGATTTTCAAAAACGATAATATGAGATTTTTTTTTTTTTTCTCACACGCTGTTAAGTTTTTTTTGCTTGCTATATTGTTAAGATGCTAGTTTCCCTTTCTTCATTAACACACTAACCATGTCACAACTAGCTAGAAATGTCAGGTTCGCGTTCGATTATGATATGAGCACCCCCTATGAAAATCAATGAACACGTAGTGACGTAGGTACAACCAACTCGCTGCTCAGCAGCTCGGAATTGAAGTTGTACAGTAGCTCAGACATGTGAATCTACAAGTGTAGAAATACAGAACAATTATATAGGACGACGTGATCAGCATGATGTTGCGTGGATGGACTCACATAAGCAGGCACAGACAGTCTTCGAATACGCCAAATCCTCCAACCAGTGACGCATCCATGTCGGCGCAACACTCCGCCTTCCTCGCTTATATAATCCCGTGCCGATTGATCCTTCACATCCGCGCCTTGATATATATTTATATATGCAAATAAATCTCCAAACGTCCCTGTACAGTCATTAATAAACTGACACCAACTCTGTTCTATCTTTTGCTCTGTCTTCTTTAGCATGTTCCTGCTCATCAGAGATCAGAAATTAACTGATGTACACATTCGTAGCGGCTGTCGCGAAGGGGATCAGCTGGCGGAGGCCAAGATTTGTGCTGATTTGCGTTGCCTTCTTCCTCTGCTGCGCCTCGTGGGTGTTCTTCCTGCTTCAGGGAAGAACTGCGGCGGTGGTTCCGCCTCCGGTAGCGTTCGGGAGAAGACTTGGGGTGGTAATGCAGGAGGATGCGGTGGCCTCGGCGGTGGCCGGAGAAATAGCGGTGACGTTCGGCGACAGTAAGCGGCGTTCGTCAAGCTGCCCGGATCCCCTCCATAACCGGTAGCTACCAATAATTAAGCGCCGTAGATTTCGAGGTGTGTGTGTATTAGAGTCGATGAACGAACGTGCGATCCTTCTGTATTATGCTCACTGCTTGCCTTCTAATTATGCTTATTCTCTGTGTATTTTTTTTATATTACATTTTACATATCTTTAATAATACAAGAATATAATAATTATAAACTATTATCATATGATGTAAGATGCTGAATAATAAAAATTTATATAGTTTCATAAAACAAAACTTTAATTTTATTCTACCCAAATAAATCAATTATTTAAACTTAATTTATCGAATATATACATGTGGCGAAAAGAAATAAGAGAATAATTTGCTCTGTCGTCCGATTGAGAATACCCACTCTGCGTGGGAATGAAGTTTCGTTTTTTTTTTTCCTTCATTAAATTCTTTTAAGTTAAAAATGCAGAAATAGTACTGTAATGCACATCTACACGCAAAGCATTAAAGAGAAGAGGTAAAGAACGTCAATTCAGGAATAAAAGGAATTTTTTAAAAAAAAAAAAAACGCCCCAAGTTTTCGATCGTTTCGTCATGTCTTTATCCTGGTGTTTTCTTGTTGCTATGTGGCTATTTGGCTCGGCCATACCCGTGTCAGAATCTAACAGTTCTTTACTTCCAGTTCGGTCAGATGATGTGTACACAGAGATCCATATAGATGCATGCGAATGTGACTTTTTATTTAATTAGCTATAGCTAACTACGTGTTTAGATTGTGCTATTAAAAAGAAAAAGAGCTCATGAGGTAACATCAGTGCAAAACAGTCGAGCCAAATTATTACACTAATGAAACATAGATCAGTTAATTGGCCATTTAAACAAAGTAACAAAAACGGCCATTTAAAAGCATGGATAGCTATCACAAACCAACTCCGTGAACCAATTCTCAACTTGTGTATTAATTGAACCTAATAATTCACATGTTCTGATGATCAATATGACAGAGTAATTTAGAAGCATTTTCCACCCACATTGATAGAGATGAGGCATAGATACAGAACATTAAATATTATCGACATTGACAGAGAGGACACATACAATTTTCTTTTCTTCCCTGAGAGGGATGACACGTACACTTTTTTTTAGACGACACGAGCACTGAAAAAGACATCCATTCAACTACAATATGAACTATACACCAGTCACCTGATACCACCATTGGCCTGGACTGGCATGGCAAATCAATATCATTTTTATTACCTTCGTAGTTCCACTCCTAGCTCTGAGGAAAACAATGCACGCAACACTCGCAAGACAGTTACCATTAGGGCGGTTTATTTGGACTAGAGCCCACAAAGGCCCTCTGCTGCAAATGCCTCAAGCTTTGCTCCATGCTCACCTTTATCATATCTGCCAGCATTTTCTTTGCCTTTCCCATCTGCTCGCCGCCATCCATCTTGGACACTATGTTGCAAACGATGCTATCGAAAGTGCCGGCTTGCAATTCCGATCTTTTTGATCGCGAGCTTCGCAGAAGCTGAAGCAGCAAGTGAGCCTTCACTTGAGACTTTGGGGTCCCCTGAACGGTGAGCTCAAGAAGGCCAGGAATTGCGCCTTCTTTGAGTATGATGTCTCTGTATCTGCACTGATCGCTCTCGCATAGTGTGAGGAGGATTCCTACTGCATGTTCTCGACTCCGAAGTGAGCCTTCTTCTAGCACCTCGACGATGGTGAGCACACCACCTTCTGCGGCTGTTAAAGCAGCCCTTCCTTCCTCCAAACTCACCAACAGTTCCAAGAGTGCGCTGCACTTTTCAGCGATCTTGGACGACTTCCGGCAGCTTTTTAGCAAACATAACAAAGGAGGAATAGGGTGCAGCGGGAGAATGATGCCGAGGTTTTCAGATATTGTCGAAAGATTGTAGACCGCCATGAGAGCATCAATCTTGGCTTGTGGATTGCCATCCACAAGGATTTTGATCAGGAGAGGAAGGGCACCGGAGGCACTGATACTAGGTCTATTGGGGAAGGAAGCCGAGAGAGTGAGGAGTGCTGCGGTGGCATATTCTTGTAAGCTAGAATTTGTTGATTGCAAGAAGTGAAGAAGTGGCTCCAGAGCTCCAACTTCCACAATCTTTGTCTTGTTTCTGCAATCAGAATTCAAATTTACCAGCAAAACAAGTCATATGAGGAACAAATTCACACCCAGTGATTGTCGTAAATGCTTTATTTAGTTCAAAAACAGAAGAAGAAGAAGAAGAAAAATGTCTCCCATACTCCGGTTAAAAACGTAAGCAAACTTAATCAAGCAAGTAGTTAATATGGGAAGATTATGAGCTACAACCATTCTGGTGTTGTGCTTCTATATTGATTTGGAAGCGCATAGCACTCAAGATAATGGTAGAGTATTAATTGGTATACAGGAAAATTGTAAGGAAAAAAGCAAATTTTGGAACAACATTCCAAGTCAGGCTTAGTTATGTTGCCATTTTCTTTTGAAGAAATTCAAGTTTAGAAAAATTGGGTAGCAGGCCAAGAACAATCCTTAAAGTTGCATAATAAATTCCAGCTTGTAATTAAACATTAGATCATCAAAACACTAACATGTCTACGACATTATATAATTAACAAGGCATTAACGAATTTCTAAAACTGCGCAACTTATAAGCTCTTCCCACTTTCATATGGCCCTGAATAAAAATCCAGCAAAAGAAACTACACCCAAGTATTCAGTGTCGTCACAACCTTTCTGTGTTAGGTTAAGATTTACTCTATAGAAAAGATTTAAAACTAATAATCTAAACTTTAATTTGGTAACAGAGAAGGTCAGGCGTCATTCGACGACTCGGGCACATAACTGTACACTGAGAAGAGAGAGATGACTGCGAGAGAGGGAAAACAAGAACTTAAATCTTCTTCGCTATTTAGCGAAAGGAAGCAACCACAAAGAAAAATCATTAGAGAAGCACAATTTTTACATGTAAAGGAATCATCTTTCCTGCCTCCAAGCAATAAAGCTCGCACCTTTCGTCCTTGACGGCGAGATTCACAAGGGCTAGGATGGCGGCTTCACCAGAGTCCGAGCTTAGAGACCGAAGCATCGACACGAGGGGAACGATGGCGCCGGCAAGCTGCCTCCGGTGCCTCGACGACGTCTTCGTCAGCCGCCTGATCTCCCTGGCCGCGGCGATCCTGCACGCCTCGTCCTCCGACCTGATCCGATCCATGATCTTCGAGACCTCATCCAGATCTCCAGCAAGTCCAGCCTCCGGTGCCGCCATGCCGTCGCCTCTCTCTCGGTGTACCGGCGAAAGGGGGCAGTTCACCTTATATAGCACATAACGGCAGGCGGAGACGGCGCCGACGTTCCGTTACTTCTCCGTCAAACGCGCTGTCATCCCATGTATGGTGTCGGCTACTGAGATCCTCCAGAGTCCAGGGTCCGCTGACTAATTTCAATCCTTACGATCGGAATCTGACGGACGAAATTCCTCGATTGATTTCTCTGATCATAACGGAGAGTCATGACCGTGACACGTGGATTGCGTTGGACATCGGATGCCCCTAGGAAAAGGTTGAAACGCAAAGGACGCTCGACGATGCTCAGCATCAGCGCTCGTTTCGCTTCAGGATAATTATCTCTAATTTTAATCATTTACGTAACTTTTTTATTTATCTATTTATTTATTTATTTATTTATAAATTCGGACCCACTTACATTTTTATTTATCAATAATTTTTTGCTCAAAACAATATTTTTAAACACAACTTCAAGTTGCCACGTAATCAAAATAATGGATCCGATGTGTTCCAACCAAAAAAGAAATTGGCGGATTAGTCAATACATTTATTATGTTTTGCGTAAAAGCGAAAGAGAAAAACTAATAAAGTAATTACATAAGTATTATTTTGTAATATCATTGTTCCGGTTTCCCTACGTAACGTCGCTCGTCGTTTTGTCTTTTATTTTGTTTTAATACTTTATTTTTACCACTTTATGGCTTTTATTTTAATAATTCCACAATAATAATATCTTGTTGCGTTCGTAGCATGAGACGTGGGTAAGGATGTCTGTGGAGTAAAGCAAGGGATCGATCTCGATGGCCGTCTATTTGCTTAACGGCGAAGGCTGCCACCATTCAATCAATCTTCCGAGATCAGCAAGCACAATGAATAAAGCAGTGTGTCTATGTTGTATAAATTTTAAATGGAAGGAATATTCGTTACACTATTTATTCCTTGTTATCTTCTTGGTGATTAATTGGTTAATTAGCAATTCTATGGACGGAATTAACTTATAAAAATGTGATTGATTGGTAAAACAATTCCAAGTATCTCTTAACTGCGTATATGTTCTATGATACGGATATAGTTGTAGGCCATGGACATGCTGAAAAAGCAAGATTGTCATTACAGTGTTGATATATGAACCTCATAAAAAAATTTCAAAAAAACTGATAATTCCCTATCCCTGGATGACTGGTCTGTTCCGGTCTCATAATTTTTTATTTATTTATTTATTTATTTTTTTAACTGATTACTAAAATAAATCAAAAAGTCCTCATGACAGTCAACTTAAAAACCTCCTATTTAATACATCATAGATGGGGATAGAACCTAGATGATTATCTAGATATCATACCGTAGCATCATGACCCCAGAAATAATATATGCACCTCATACAAAAATGATAATCCCAGTTAACCTTATTAATTATCACTGGGATGATCAACCTAATCCCACATAAGTTTTCCACCGATCATAGGGTAAATCGGGAAGTAGGCGACGGTCCACCTAGAAGTCCTGTATCATTTGATTGTACCCCTATTTGAAAGAAAAATTTCTATAAATATATTATAGCTAATGTCTTACCGTGACACCCTTAGGGACCATATATGCACCTCATAGCCCAATTATAAAGAGGCTTTAAATGAAATGGAGGGATCAAATTAAGTCATTTCTTTTGTTCTAAACATCTACGAGATGGGTGCTGGGAGGGAGAACTGGGTTCACTCCGCCATGTCCAAACTTCCCAGGTTCTTTTACAAAGCCAGCCCAACCCACGAGCACAATCTGCTAGCCAACCCAGTTGAAGTTTACATTTGATTTGTAATCCGATTTTTTTTTCTCTTTCAAATCATAAACCTTTTGTATTTTTTTTTTCAAAATATTATTTTCAGATAGACAATTATTCTTGGGAGATCTTAGTGCAATGCGAAACATCACAAGAAAAAAAAAATCTTTTAGTGATGGTATTATGCATTGACTTTAGATTATTTCTATCTTTGAAGAGTTAGTCGTTGACGTCATTTAGTGATGGAATTTAATCTTCTATCACTAATTAGCAACAAAAGTTAATTTTCATCTCTAAATTTAACAATGACATATTGATATCATCGCTAAAATTAATGACAAATATTAAACTTCTATCTCTAATATTAGCATTGGAATATTAAATTTCATTGCTAAACTTACTAATGGAATTTTAATATTCCGTCGCTAGTGATGGAATTAAAATTCCATCATTAAAAACAGAAGATTATTATTTCGTCATAGCTCTAGAGAAGAAATTTTAATTCTATAATTAATTAACGAGGAAATATTAAAATTTCATGACTAAAATTAGCAATGGTTACTATTCTATCGTAGCTCTAACAATGGAATTTTAATTCCATCACTAATATTATAGTAAAAATTTTAACAGCCCCTCCTCATTTTCACATTTTCCTTATTTGCATATTCAAACCATCACAAACAATAGTTTTCACAACACATTCACATTCAATCGATACAATCCAAACAAAAATGAATCCATTCCACATAACACAACATAAAAATATATCACCATATCAAACGGTACAATTGTAAAATATGAACAAAATAGTAAAAAAATAATAAGATTATTTGAGAAATAATCTTAATGGAATTGATATGAGTTATAATAAGTGGATCTCTAGTAACAAAGAGGGAGCAAGGCAATAGAACAAGGAAGGTCAAAAAGAGCAGATAGAAGGTACAGTGGCACACTTGGGGAGTAAAAATCATCCGGATATAATGGGCCGCCCGAAAAAAGGCCTGGCCAGGTAAGAGTGTTACCTCACGCTCGGCAAATAGAAATCGATCGCCCACAATAGACCGGCCGAGCACACGAGTTCGGCAGGAAAAGATTTGCCGAGTATAAATAGTCGGACGAATATAGAAGTACTTAGCTCTATGCCAAACGAACATACGTCGCGTGCGACAAGTAGAGATCGACCGAGTAGGTAAAGACCGGCTGAGCACACGAGTTCGGTAGGAAAAGATCGGCCGAGTATAAATAGTCGGCCGAATATAGAAGTACTTAGTTTTATGCAAAACAAAGATACATCGTGTGCGACAGGTAGAGACCGGCCAAGTATGTATGACTGGCCGAGTATGAGTAATCGGTTGAGTGTGATCAACAGGTTGGATATAGATTATCGATCAAGATTAATGAGACAAAAAAGTATTCCCAATATGAGGTAGAATCCTGCATGTGAGTATGAATAATATGAATGTAATATATGATCGTATGATAGCCGTACTAACTTGGCGGGAAGTAGTTTCTGGAAGCTTCTGCAGGTAAGCTAAACGACAAAAAAGGTACATCTGGGGTACAAAAAAAGATTCCTTAAACTATTATTGTAGGTACTTACGTCATTTCATAACAAACTCTAACAAATCGGGGTCCACTTCATGACTACGGAGGTTATATGAAGTGGTATAAAAAGGGGAATTTCCTCCGTTGGCCAGGTAGGCGCACATCACGTTAGCACTGAAACCCTAGTCTTATTCCAGTTTTCGCTGTATTTTTTCTTCCTTCCACCTGGGGCAGAAAGGACTAACTTGAGCGTCGGAGGGCCTAGCCAGGGATTCCCACTCTGGTCTTAGGTCACTAATGTCTGATTGATTGGCTGGGTGGTGTGCAGGAGACGATAGTGTTCGCCGGGGTCGTGAGCTGGGTTTCCTTCGTCACGGTGTTCTAATTCGTCGGAGTCTTCCCTAGATCAGTTTTGGGTTTCTCCGATCTAGCTTAGACGTGTTATTCTTTTCGCCGGGAGGTATTTTCTGGTCATATTTCTTCAGGATCTGCTTTGGTTTTCTCAGATCCATAGTGATTTCTCTTCTCCGAAGCCGTCATGTGCTTACTCCCTAAAATCTTTGCCCGTCGCCTCTAGCTCTTCGTCACGTTACGCTTTCAGACAGGATCAAATTTTGGCGCTGTCTATGGGAACTCTCGCCTGAATCTGAGACTCCGTGATGGAGGATGCTGGAAAACTCAGTACTATTACTTTGACTCAAGAGGATCTGGAGTTGCTCATCAATTCTAGGGTTCAAAAGGTGTTACAACAACAACAACAACAGCAAGCGAACACTGAAGGTACTTTACCAATCGTAATAAATCCAGCAATTTCAACTACGGATCGCCGGAAAAACAGGGGTATGGAAGAAGAAGATGTTGCTTACATAGCTCCTGCTCCTGTTTCTCCCACTCGACATCCTCGTGCATTCTTTCGTACTCCTCTGGAACAAGGAGGGCAAAAACTGGCACTTCAAGAATCCTCTGATAAAGCACCTGTGAAGGAAAAACGCAGAGGGAAAGTGGTGACTAGCGACAGTTCCTCGGAGAGAATTGTTACTCCGTTCTCTCAGAGAGTTCTTGACGATCCACTACCCAAGTGTTATCAGAGCTAGAACATTGGAGAATATTCTGGGCCACTGATCCTGAAGATCACCTGTCTAAATTCAAAAGTATGACTCTGCTACAGCAGTTCACTGATGGGGTCAAGTGTCGGATGTTTCTCACTACTTTAGGAGGAGCAGCTCAGAGATGGTTCAAGAGATTGCCAGAAAACTCCATCAGACATTTTAAAGATTTCCGTAAAATATTTCTTCATCATTTCTCCAGCAATAGAAGGTATCATAAGGCCCCTTGGAGTCTTTTTTCTATTAAACAGGGACCTAAGAAAAGTATCAGAGCCTACATTAAAAGATTTAACCAAGTGGCTATTGATGTCCCCAATGTCATTACTGAAATTTTGGTAAGTGCTTTCTCTCAAGGGCTTAACGATAATGACTTCTTCAAGGACAGAATGTTGCAGAATCAATCAAGTGATCGATGAAGCCCCCTCAAAATCAATCAGTTGATCAATTGAAAGGGTTTAATCAATTAAAACCCAACTTTAATTGATTAAGGCTAATTTTAAGCGATTAAGAGATTTCCCTAATCACTTAAGGCCCTGATTTCAACTTAAATAAGTTTATTTAAGTTGAATAAGCCAAGTTTAGTCGTGTTAACCATCCTTAATCCTATAAAACTCATATATGAATATTTAAGGGTACTTTTCTTGATGAAAATAAGAATGAATTGATTAAGATAAATTAAGTTGGAGTTTATAATGAGGTTTAGTTTTAAAGTTGGATTTTGAACCTCAAAACTTTAAATTTTAGGTTTCCTAAAGGTTTAGGAATTTTAAATCATTGTTGGTGCAATAATAGAAGTTTGGAGCATGTTTTGAAGAGAAGATACTCCTTAAAGACATGGTTTGATTTTATTCGAAAATAATGAAACAATGGAAGGTTAGAAACCTTCATTGTAATGAATGCTCAAGGTTGAGTATTGGAAAATAATAGAAAATTGGATATCTTTATTGTGGAGTGTTAATGCTCTATAATGAGCATTATATGGTTAATACTCAAGGGTGAGCATTGGAGATAACAAAGGGTATGAGATCTTCATTGTGATGTTATGAACAATAAGTGAAGTTGTAAGAAACAAGTGGATAACTCTTTAGGAGAAGAGTTTTGTTATGTGTCAAAGGGTGAGAATGTAAGGTTTAAGTTAGACCTTTATTATCCAAAGGGATAGTTTATCCTCTTAGAAAGAAAGAGAATTAAAGAAACTCTCATTCATGCTTTGACATGAAGAAAAGTTAAGGCTATGAGATTAGCCTAACTTAAACGTATTGTCAAACGTCAAAAAGAGGGAGATTTTTGGTGTAATTTCCCCTTGGTCAAGGTTGATCGGGTTGACTAAACTTGAATTGGCACAAGCTTGAGTCTTAATATTTGAGTTTCGATGTTTAACAATATATGAAGATTGCAGGTGCAATTGTTCATATTGGAGATTGATGGACAAAGGTTGACCATAAAAGTCAAGTAGAGCAAGGTTGACCGGATATTTGAATGGAAAGTTCTAATTGGAGGTTAGACATGGGAAAGTACAATGGAAAGGTTGGCAGAAGAAGAAAATCCAAGTGGTTCAGTGTTGACCAGACACTTGGTATGGAAAGTCCTGGTGAGTGAAGCTAGGCAAATTGAAAAATCCTAGTGAGTAAAGCTAGGTGATGAAAAGCTCTAGTGATTGAAGCTAGATAGATATTAAAAGTCCTGGAGAGTGAAGCCAGGTAGATTAGAAAATCCTAGTGAGTGAAGCTAGGTGATGAAAAGCCCTAGTGAGTGAACCTAAGTATATATGAAAAGTCCTGATAAGTAAAACGAGGTGAAAAGTTCTAGTGAGTAAAGTTAAGCAGTGAGAAAGTCTTGGTGAGTGAATCCAAGAAGATTGGAAAGTCTTGGTAAGTGAAGCTAGGTGGTGAGAAAGCCCTAGTGAATGAAGCTAGACAGTTGAAATTTAGGTGGATCAAGGTTGACCGAGCATCTGGTGAGTGGAAGTCCAAGTGGGTCATGGATGATCGGGCACTTGGTACGAGACGAAAAGTCCAAGTGGGTCAAGGCTGACCGAACACTTGGTACGAGGAGGGAAGTCCAAATGGCTCATGGTCAGACATCCGGTGATAGGAAAGTCCAGGTGAGTAAAAAGATTGACCAGACATTTGGCACGAGGAGAAAAGTCCAAGTGGGTCAAAAGATTGACCGGACACTTGGTGGAGGAGTCTCGACAGGTCACAGTTGACTGAATATTGGGTAAAGGAATCCTAGAGTAATCGCTTAATCTCCTTGTCGCGAGAAACAAGATGAAGTTGAATCGATTAGGGTAATCGATTAGCTAATCAATTAGGCCAATGGATTAAGGTTGTTTCTGTGGGAAATAATAGCTATGGTAAGTGATTAAGCTTCTAGGTCATTCTCGCACAAACATAAGAATGCCTAATCGATTAGGCTAGTTGATTATGCATGCCTAATCAACTGGGTTAGTCGATTAAGCTTCAAAAATATAGTTGTTTGAAGCATGTTGCTGACGTGGTAATAGTGGTAATCACTTAAGAGTAAGCTTAAGCGATTAAGGTGTCTGAAGGGCCCTACAAAAGGGTTTTCGTGTGAACTATTTCTGGAGAGCTCTCGACACAGATTCTCAACAACTACACACTAATTCTTGGAGACTTAGAAAGAAGTGTTGCTACACTTCCAAGTTGATCAAGAGGTGTTTACAAGCAAGAAGAGAGCAAACTAGGGTTTCATCATTATAAATCTTGTAAGATTTCATTTGTATCAGCTTGTATTTTTCTCTTCTTGTATCTTCTTTATGTCTGATCGTGTATGAGGCTTCTCCACCTCCGAATTATTTCCGAGAAGGAGCTTTTTCGTAGTGGATGTGTGAGAGAGGGTCGGATTCTTGGATTAGTCACCTTGTTTGAGGTGGATACCAAGTAAATTCATCTTGTTAGCATTGGAGGAGCTTGCTTAGAGTTTATCAGCTGTAACAACATTTACGAAGTGAGTGAGCAAGATGAGTTATTCACCTCCCCCCCTAGTTCCAAAGTGTTCCAACAGATCTTAGATCATATCAAATTATCGTCGTATGTAGGAAATTCAAGCTGAGATGTTGAGACGGGGCATATCCAAAGAAGTCATGAAGAAAGAGAACCTGTTGGACCCAAAAAGAAAGTAACTCAGTCATCCTTGGAACGTCTTCCACCTCTGACCTTATCGCTTTAGGTGTTGGCTATCCTTGCGTTTTATTAAGTTGCCATCTAGTTTTTACCTTTCTTTGAAATTATATCTTCTAGTAAAAGTTTGCTTTCAAAATACTTGTTTGCAAGATCACATTTTCTTTGTCAAAGACAGAGTCGCTTCTCTAAAACTCCTTTGTCTAGGATAGAATTGCCATCGATATTTTCTCTATATGGGATAGAGCCGCCTCCAACATTTTCCCCATCAGGGATGAGGTTGCTACTTAAAAGTTATTTTCTTTGTCAAAGACAGAGTCGCTTCTCTAAAACTCCTTTGTCTAGGATAGAATTGCCATCGATATTTTCTCTATATGGGATAGAGCCGCCTCCAACATTTTCCCCATCAGGGACGAGGTTGCTACTTAAAAGTTTTCCTCTGTTAGGGGCAAATTAAAGTCACCTTCGATTCTTCCCTCGTCAAGGATGGGGTCGCCACTTAAAATCTTTTCTCCATCAGGGACAAAGTTGCATTTGATATTTCTCGTCAAGGACGGGTCTCCACTTAAAAGCTTTTCCTATATGAAGGATAGAGTCGGCTTCAATATTTCCCTTATCAGGGGTAGGGTCGCCACTTAAAAAGTTTTCCTCTATTAGTGACAGAGTCATCTCTGACATTTCTCCCATCTAGAGTCTTCAATTTGGGTTGGACCCGTCGGGTTGGCCCGCCCCGCCAAATAAGTTAAACGGATTGGATTGGAATTTTATCAACACAAACCCGCGGCCGGCCAACCTGCTAGGCCCGCGACCTGTGTGGGTCAGCCCGCGATGGGCTTGGGATGGCCCGCGAGTTGAGAAGCACATGTAAGTGAGGTTTTATGTCAATTTTTTATCTTTCTTTGTTATAATTTTGAAATAAAAATAGTATTTTTCATCCAACAAAATTACTCATTTATGTCAATTTATATTTAAAATACATGTTTATGGATACATTTGATTGATGAAACCTTTCCGAAGTAAAATTTTGAATATATGAAACATTTTTTTAATTTTTTAAAAAATTTTGATGGGCCCGCAGGTTGGCCCGCCAAACCTGCAACTCGCCTTGGATTGGGTTGGGTTAGAAATTTTCCAACCCGCCAAGTTGATGGGTTGGCTCGCCCCGCCCCGTCAAATTGTTGGTCCGCCACGGGCCGACCCACCCCGCCATAGGTTGGTCCGTCTGACAGTTCTACTCCCATCAATATACGGTCGCCACTTAAAAGCTTTCTCAAGGATAGAGTCGCCTTTAACATTTCTCTCTCAAGGATAGCGTCACCACTTAAAAAACTTTTCTCTACCAGTGATAAAATCGTCTTTAGCATTTCTCCTATCAAAAATAGGTTTAAAAGCTTTCCTTTATCAAAGACAGAGTCATTTCCGACATTTCCCCATCAAAGGCGAGATTGCCACTTAAATGCTTTTTCTTGTCTAGGACACAGTTGCCTTTGACATTTCCCTTTCCTTTGTCATGGAGAGAGTGGCATTCGACATTCCTCCGTTAAGGAGTCGCCACTTAACCCAACTAAATTCCCAGCCCCGGTCCTTCGATTGAAGAGGCCCTGGGCGAAATAATAAAATGAGATCCCAAATAAATTTCTAATAATACATAATTTATCTACAATAACTTCTTCTAGCATTTCTATTTACAAAATCTTCTATAATATTATCAGTTTCTAGAATTTCCAAGATATCTTTCTCAATACATAAAATTGTCAATCCATTTAATCTTTCTTGAGACATTGATGATCTCATATATGTTTTTAATAATTTTAATTTTGAAAAACTCCTTTCAGCCGATGCTACTGTAACAGGTATAGTCAATAAAATTCTATAAGCAATTGCAACATTTGGATAACAATCTACAGACATTATCATATTTGGTAAAGTCGTTTGTAATATTTTTAATTCAGTAAATAAATCATCTAACTCAACATCTGATGAATTGTCATGAGTTAGAGTAGATTTTAAATTGACACAATATTTTCTTAATTCATCATCATTCAAAGTTCTTAATGTTTTTGAATCAAATAAAAAACCAAATATATTTTCAAAGGTTTTCATTTGCTCGAATCTACATTTTAAAGAAGCAATTGTTATGTCCACAACAAAAATAAAATAATCAATTCTAAAAGACTCTTCTAATGATAGTGAAACTTCATCATCTTCTCTTTCATTAAATTGTCTTTTTCTAAAAATACGGTGCTTTGTTGTAAATATTGGGTCTATATTCGTATCTAATGCAAGACTCTTAGCAATAGTCAAACTTGCAGCATAACCATCATTCCTATACTTTTCAAAAAATAAGATTACACTTTCTAATTGTTTCATGGTAGAGTCAATGCACATAGATTTTGATTGTAATTTCTTACTCACCATGTTTATAGTGTTGGATCGTGAAAGCCGATAGAGGGGGGGGGGAGTGAATATCGATTTAAAAAATCGAGAGTACGCAGTGGAAAAGACGAAATCAAAACAATGCTAACACAAGTGATTTTTACTTGGTTCGGAGCCTGTGTCGACTCCTACTTCAAGGCCCGCACACAATGATGCTTTCGATGGGCAATTCACTAGCAATTCGAAGTATTTGTTTACAATTTAAAGTACAAGAAAGCTAATGACAATAAACAATACTGACAAGAAAAGTAAGACTAAAAAAGTAGAGCGTTGTCAGCAGCGTTGCAGGAGCACCAGAGATCGAATCTTTTGTTGTTCCTTTAGCTCCAGCCTTGACCCTCCTTATATAGGAGGTTCGGGGTACCTGCAGCCCTTCGGGGCGCCCTGAAGTGACGTAGCCGAGCCAACTAACGAACTCCACGTGGCACAGCGACGTTGGAGATAAGATTTTTCCTCCAGTAGCC